>NW_024870929.1:102500-320000 GCF_019054845.1 Dipodomys spectabilis
AAGCCTGGACTCCAAGCCCTGAATGTTTAATTTCTCTGTCTTCTTGCCAGTTTGGGGGCTTGGACGCTGAGCCTGGGCATGGCCCCTGAGCCTCTTTGTGCTCAAAGGCCAGCACTTTAAAACTTGACCCAGAGCACCGCTTCTAGTTGGTGTTGTTTTTTTCTTATTTAGAGATCAGAGTCTCACGGACTTCCCTGCCTGGGCTGGCTTGGAACCATGATCCTCAGATCTCAGCCTCCTGAGTAGCCGGGATGACAGGCGGGGGCCAGTGGCTTTTCTGGTTATCGTTGGGACAGGGTCTGGCTGCTTGTGTGGCCAGTGGGGCCTGGTTGCAGGAATGACCACACTCACGCTGCTGGATTCGTTTCCCCTCCATGGTGCCGGAATCTGAAGGCCTTTGCGGCCCCGAGCTGGCTTCTATCTTTATCCACCCAGTCTCAGACTTGCACATGGAAGGGCAGTTACACACCCCTGTCCGACCTCTGTCCATCCAGGAGCCTCACCAAGGGTTCGGCCGTGGCTGGCCTCGAGCCTCGGATCCTCCTACCCCTCGGCCTCCCAACCAGCCAGGATTGCAAGTGTAGACCACAGATGCATGGTTCCCTGTCTGTGTGGTGTTCTTGTTGGTGTTCACAGATGCGTGGTTCTCCGTCTGTGTGGTGTTCTTGTTAGTGTTCACAGACGGGTGGTTCTCCGTCTGTGTGCTGGTGGTGGTGGTGTTCACAGACGCGTGGTTCTCTGTGTGCTGGTGGTGGTGGTGGTGTTCACAGACGCGTGGTTCTCCGTCTGTGTGCTGGTGGTGGTGTTCACAGACGCGTGGTTCTCCGTCTGTGTGCTGGTGCTGGTGGTGGTGTTCACAGACGCGTGGTTTTCCGTCTGTGTGCGTTGCTGTTGCTGTTGCTCACAGACGCATGGTTCCCTGTCTGTCTGTGTGTGGTGTTGTTGTCTGAGCCTGCTCCAGCTCGCTGCTAGGCTGACCTCCCGCTTGGACACAGGCTTCTCACCAGCTTTCTGGCCTGTTTTGGACATTCTCCCCCCTATCCCCCCCCAGCCTGTTTCCCGCTCCCCGCCCGGCCCCCCACGGCAGTCCCCCAGCCCCGGCCCCCCACGGCAGTCCCCCAGCCCCGGCCCCCCACGGCAGTCCCCCAGTCCCGGCCCCCCACGGCAGTCCCCCAGTCCCGGCCCCCCACCGCAGTCCCCCAGTCCCGGCCCCCCACCGCAGTCCCCCAGCCCCGGCCTCCCACCGCAGTCCCCCAGCCCCGGCCTCCCACCGCAGTCCCCCAGCCCCGGCCCCCCACCGCGGTCCCCCAGTCCCGGCCCCCCACCGCGGTCCTCCAGTCCCGGCCTCCCACCGCAGTCCCCCAGCCCCGGCCTCCCACCGCGGTCCCCCAGCCCCGGCCTCCCACCGCGGTCCTCCAGCCCCGGCCTCCCACCGCAGTCCTCCAGTCCCGGCCCCCCACCGCAGTCCTCCAGTCCCGGCCCCCCACGGCAGTCCCCCAGCCCCGGCCCCCCACGGCAGTCCCCCAGTCCCGGCCCCCCACGGCAGTCCCCCAGTCCCGGCCCCCCACCGCAGTCCCCCAGTCCCGGCCTCCCACCGCGGTCCCCCAGCCCCGGCCTCCCACCGCGGTCCCCCAGCCCCGGCCTCCCACCGCAGTCCCCCAGCCCCGGCCTCCCACCGCAGTCCCCCAGTCCCGGCCTCCCACCGCAGTCCCCCAGCCCCGGCCTCCCACCGCAGTCCCCCAGCCCCGGCCTCCCACCGCAGTCCCCCAGCCCCGGCCTCCCACCGCAGTCCCCCAGCCCCGGCCTCCCACCGCAGTCCCCCAGCCCCGGCCTCCCACCGCAGTCCCCCAGCCCCGGCCTCCCACCGCGGTCCCCCAGCCCCGGCCTCCCACCGCGGTCCCCCAGCCCCGGCCCCCCACGGCGGTCCCCCAGCCCCGGCCTCCCACGGCGGTCCCCCAGCCCCGGCCCCCCACCGCGGTCCCCCAGCCCCGGCCTCCCACCGCGGTCCCCCAGCCCCGGCCTCCCACGGCAGTCCCCCAGCCCCGGCCTCCCACGGCAGTCCTCCAGCCCCGGCCTCCCACGGCGGTCCTCCAGCCCCGGCCTCCCACGGCAGTCCCCCAGCCCCGGCCTCCCACGGCGGTCCTCCAGCCCCGGCCTCCCACGGCGGTCCCCCAGCCCCGGCCCCGCCAGCCCCTTTCCCGCTCCCCGCCGGCCTCCCCGCCCGGCCCTCACTGCGCCTGCGCCCCGCGCCGGCAGGTGGCCCGGACCCCAGCATGCACCGCGGCCGCACCGGCCCGCGGCGGCCTGAGGTGGTGGGGGGGGGTGCGGGGTGGGGATGGGAGCGGTCGGGGGTCGGGGGTCACCCCGCCGGGGATGGGAGGGGCGGGAGGGCGGGGGGGGGGCGCCGGGCCGCGCGGCCGCACCCACCTCCACGAAGGCGTCCGTCAGGTCGCTGGCTCGGTCCATCACGGGCAAATGGCGGCCGGCCACGATCTTCACCTTCAGCTTGCCGGGCATGGCGGCGGCGGCAGCGGCAGCGGCGGCGGCGGGCTCCCCGCCGGTCCCCGCAGGAGCCGCCCAGCGCGCCTGCGCCGACGCCGCGCGCCGCGGGACGGAGGGCCGGAGGGGCGGGGCGGAGAGGGCGGCGGGAGCGCGCGCGCAGCGGCGCGGGCCGGAGGGGCGGGGCGGAGAGGGCGGCGGGAGCGCGCGCGGCGCCGCGGGGCCGCGCACGTCGCCGCGCGTGCGCACTCGCCCGCCGCAGCCCGGCGGAGACCCGAATGGGTGTGTGTGGGGGGGGGGGACGGTCCTCCGACGCCGACCTGGGGAGAACCTCCTTCTAGAAAGACAACCTGAAGAGATGCTGGGAGATTCTTCTGCCCTGGTCCCAGAGTCCTGGGAAGCCAGGCGAGCCCTCCCACGCCTCAAAAATAAGAAAAATAACGGCAGCGCGGCGCGACGCGGGGAGAGCGGGAGGAGCGTCGATGACGCGGGCTCGGCCCGCCGGGCGGGTGGGCGTGGCTTGAGGCGGCGGGGGCGGGTGGGCGTGGCTTGAGGCGGCGGGGGCGGGGCCCCGGAGGGCGCAGGGAAACGAATGGAGCCCCGCATCGTCCACCCGGCCCAGGCCCCTCGGCCCCGAGCCGTGCGCGACCTAGAAACGGCTTTCCGAGATGGCGGCGCCTCCCACGGCTGGAGCGCGGCTCGCGTGGGTGAAGGCGGCGCTGGTGGCAGTGCCTCGCGCCCGTCACCCTCGTGACGGGAAGCCCAGACGCGAGGATCGCGTTCCCAGCCGGCCCGGGAGCAGAGGAGCCCGGACAGAGCAAGCTCCGCCCCCCGCAGGAGCTGACAGGCCCAGAAAAGCCCGGACAGAGCAAGCTCCGCCCCCCGCAGGAGCCGACAGGCCCAGAGGAGCCCGGACAGAGCAAGCTCCGCCCCCCGCAGGAGCCGACAGGCCCAGAGGAGCCCGGACAGAGCAAGCTCCGCCCCCCGCAGGAGCCGACAGGCCCAGAGGAGCCCTGGACAGAGCAAGCTCCGCCCCCCGCAGGAGCTGACAGGCCCAACTCGCCCGAGTTGGGGTCCAGACTTTTGATCCCCCACAAAGAACCTCTTGTTCTTCACTATCTGGACCAAGAGAGGCCAGTGCTCCCATGAGCCTCTACGCTCCCATGAGCCTTCGCGTCCAGGGCGTGACCTGACCCCCATGTCTCAGGATCCGCACTGTGCGCTTTAGCTCCGGGATCCTCCAGCCCCGCACACCGGGTGTGCGGCCAACAGTTCATCCGGGCCTGGGACTCAAACCCAGGGCCTGGGCGCTGTCCCCCAGATCTGTAGTGGAAGGCAGGCGCTCTCGCACTTGAGCCGCAGCGCCCCTTCTCACATCGCAGTGCTGTCTTGGAGCTAAAGAGTCTCACAGGCTTCCCTGCCCGGGCTGGCTTCGAAGCCAGCCCTTAGAGCTCAGCCTCAGGAGCAGCCACCGCCCCCTCCCCTACCCCCCCCCCCCCCGCAGAGGGCCAGGAAGGGGCGTGGCCGAGGGTTTCTCCACCAATCACAGCGCAGTGCTCTACGTGGCGCTCTCAGCAGCAAGCGGCTGCGGTGGCTGTGCGTCCTCCTCCCGGCTCCTCATGGCAGCGGGGCTGGCAGGAGGCGTGCGGCGCCACTGGTCCGAGCCTGACGGGCCTTCGCGCGAAGCAACCCAGGCGCCAGGGCCGGGCCTGACAGCTGTCAGTCAGGAAGGCAGACCCTCCCACCCTCCAATGGGGAACGGGGGGCGGGACTAACAGCTGTCAGGGAGTCGGACCGTCCCAGCCTCCAATGGGGCGCCAGGGGCGGGGCTGGCAGCTGTCAGTCAGGGAGTCGGACCGTCCCAGCCTCCAATGGGGCGCCAGGGGCGGGGCTGGCAGCTGTCAGTCAGGTAGCACGGTTGCTCTGGCCCCCATGAAGGTAGGCGTGAGAAGGAGCGCTTGCCCGCGGCACAAGGCGCTGCATGGTGTGCGGCCCCATGTGGCCAGCCAGCCCAGGCCCTGGAGAGGGACCCCCCCCACCCCCCCATCTGTTTTCCGCAGACAAGGCCCTGGATTCCATCCCTGACACACGCGCGCACACACAGAAAATGGAAGTGTTACCATCGCTTCTCATGGAAAAAAACAAATCATCACATGACAGGACGTGGTCAGGTTCAAGGGGGAAACCACGGCGGCTGGCGCCGGGGCCGGCCAGCCGGGTGGACTGCGGTTCATCATTGTCATCATCATCATCCTCATCCTCATCATCATCGTCATCATCATGATCAGCATCAGCATCGTTATCATCATGGTCATCATCATCGTCGTCATCATTGTCATCATCATCATCCTCATCATCATCATGATCGTCGTTATCATCATGGTCATCATCATCATGGTCAGCATTGTCATCATCATTGTTATCATCATCATCATCATCATTATTGTTATCATCATGGTTGTCATTGTCATCGCCATCATCATCATCATTGTTATTGTCATCATCATTGTCATCATCATCATCATCATCATCGTCATCATTGTCATCATCATTGTTATCATTATCATCATCATCATCGTTATCATCATGGTTATCATTGTCATCATCATCTTCATCATCATCATTGTTATCATTATCATCATTATCATCGTCATCATCATCATCATAGTCATCATCATCATTGTTATCATTGTCACCATCATCACCATGTTATCATCGTCATCATCATCGTCATCGTCATCATCGTCATCATCGTCATCATTATCATCATCATCATGTTATCATCGTCATCATCATCGTCGTCGTCATCATCAGCAGCAGCAGCAGTCTTCTTCCTCCCTCTCCGCCATCTTCTCCGTCTCCTTGGCTTTGGTCTTTCCCAGGCTGAGGACGTAGCCTTCCCTTTGTGGTGAAGACCCCAGGACTGGTCACGGAGTCGCTATTCAGATGTAGGCAGTGAGCGGGGGTCGCTGGCTCCCACCCAGAATCCCAGCTACTGAGGAGGCTGAGACCCCAGGGCCCGAGGTTCAAAGCCAGGCCGGGCAGGAAGGGTGATGAGAGTCTCATCTCCAGTTTACCATGAAAAACCTGAAAGTGGAGAGGTGGCTCAAGCAGCGGAGCCACCACCTGGATGGAAGAGGCCTAGGGACAGCCCCGGGGTCCTGGGTTCAAGCCCCAAGGCCAGTGCATGTGCTCGCGTGCACGCACACATACATACAATCACACACACATACAATCACATCTTACACATCGAAGTAATGCCTTCTATCTAATCATTGTCTGTAAGCTTAGAGCACCTTAGAGGGAAAAGGTGCTTCTTGCTTTCAAGCTGTAAATGCTTCTTGTTTCGGGGGCGGGGTAGAATTGAACACGTCCATTAACATTCACCTGTCGGCATGGTCATCTGTAGACATAGGTGGCCGCAGCTCTCTGGCTGCTGCCCCAGTGTCAGGAGAGGCCACTGTGCAGGATTTGGGGACAGAGCTGGCATTAGGGCTGACGAACCCCGCCTTCCATCCCTCTCCCCCCCCAGGCCACGTTCCCCTCACCCTTTACCCCACACACCTGCACTGAGTGCTCTGCTGGATTGCATCCCCTGTTCCATCCATCCATCCACTGCCCTCGAAACCCCCATCCCCAGAGCTGGGAAGGCGGCCCCGGGGTAGAGTGCTCGCCTCGCATGCACGAGGCCCTGGGTTCGATTCCTCAACACCACAGAAGAAGAAGAAAGCTAGAAGTGGCACTGTGGCTCAAGTGGTAGAGCGCCAGCCTTGAGCAAAAGCAGCTCAGGGACAGCGCCCAGGCCCTGAGTTCAAGCCCCAGGACTGGCATAAATGAGCTGAGCCGAGCACTAGTGGCTCAGGCCTATAATCCTAGCTATGCGGGGGGTTGAGATCTGAGGATCATGGTTCAAAACCAGCACAGACAGGAAAGTTCATGGGACTCTTCAGTGAACCACCAGAAACGCAGAAGTGGAGCTGTTCACGGGGCAGAACGTTAGCCTTGAACAAAAAGTGCTCAGGGACAACACCCAGACCCTGAGTTCAAGCCCTACATAGAGAACAAAACATATCTGAAAACTCAACACCTCGTGCTCTCTTAAGCCCATCCTTTTACTTTCCTTTGCCAATTAGGTAGGACTAATAATTAGAGTCGTTACAGTTCTGTGGGCCATTATCTTCACAGACACCCTAATTGTCCCATTAATTAGATTGATTAAGTTGACATCATTTCCCAAGTCATCTGTTAATTTCCTCCCTCATCCTATTATTAGAAGATCAGCCTAATAAAGTGTCAAGTGGACCTTGAAAAGCAAAGCTAGATGTATAATGAGCCTGGCATTATGACTCTCAAGTCAAATTCCCTGTGGGCTAGTGTTATTTAAAGTTGCTGACAGGTGGACTCTTAGAAACCACGGAACTGATGGAAAGAACCAAGTGAGCCCATCCTACCTGCGCCACAGGGACTGTCTATTGAGCCTGTTCCAGACACTCACATACTAGGTTTACAAACCTGCTACAGGGGCAGGGAAGGTGGCTCAGTGGTAGAGTGCTGGCCTCGCATGCATGGGGCCCTTGGTTCGATTCCTCAGGACCACATCAACAGGAAAAGCCAGAAGTGGCACTGTGGCTCAAATGGTAGAGCGCTAGCCTTGAGCAAAAGAAGCTCAGGGACAGCGCCCAGACCCTGAGTTCAAGTCCCGGGACTGGCAATATCAATCTTACTATGGTTGGAGTATGATATGGTAGAGCTCGTGTGTCGAACACTCTCTGCCCACCAGGTGGCGATGTTTGAGGAGGTTGCAGGTTGGGTTCCTGGGTCCATCAGTGCTCAGCAGCATTGGACCTGGTACCTGTCTCTTCTCTCTCCTGCTCTGTCCTATGTCAAGGGACTAAGCAGCCTCCAACAGAAGCCGCAGAAACCTGAGCTAAAATCTGTATCAAAACCCGGACGCTGGTGGTTCACGCCTGTCATCCCAGCTTCTCAGGAGGCTGAGATGTGAGGATCGGGGTTCAAAGCCAGCCCTGGCAGGAAAATCCATGAGACTCTGATCTCCCAAGAACCACCAGGAAACTGGAAATGGTGCTGTGGCTCAAGCGGTAGAGCACCAGCCTTGAGTGAAAGAGCTCAGGGACAGCGCCCAGGCCCTGAGTTCAAGCCCCACGGCTGACTAAATAAAATGTGTTTCAGACGGTGTCACAACACAAAAGTCTGATTAGCTCATTCTCACCCCCAATAACCCACTTCTCATTGTGACTGCTCTCACTTCTCTATTACCACTCTCTGGGTTTTCTGTGGGTTTCTTTGGTTGGTTTTGGGGTTTTTTGTTTGTTTGTTTGTTATGTTGGCTGAGACAAGATCTCACAGTGGAGCCCTGGCTGAGGTCAAACCCACGATCCTCCTGCCACAGCCTCCCTAGGGCTGGGAATGGATTAGCGTGTGTGTGTGTGTGTGTGTGTGTGTGTCCTGGGGCTTGAACTCAGGACCTGGGTGCTGTCCCTGAGCTTTTGTACTGCAGGCTGGCGCTCTACCACTTGAGCCACACCCCCCACTTCCAGCTTTTTGGTGGTTCATGGGAGATCAGAGCCTTTTCTGCCCAGGCTGGCCTTCAATTGGGATCCTCAGATCTCAGCCTCCTGAGTAGCTAGGATGACAGGCGTGAGCCACCGGTGCCCAGCTTGTTTTTGTTTTGTTTTTAGGTTAGACATGTTTGTCTCATGTCACTAAAGCAAAATGTTAGGTTCGAGAGAGACTGTCATGACTGTTTTCAAGAGTACAAACGCACAGATCATTGCTCTGCTAATGTGGCTGTATGCTCTCAGTTAATATGAGACTGTACCCCTGGGCATCCTCCGTTAGTGTAGGAGAGGGTGTGGCTTCCGAGATTTTGTGGGTATGGCTACTAGACGGAGCCCTGCAGTCCCTCCTGGATCAGTTGCCCTGGAGTGTTGCTAAAACAAAAAGAAACAAAGGAAAGGTAGGAGAGCTTAGAGCTTTCTGTTGAGAGTTTCCCTTCTAACCTTCAGCCTTCATTCACCACTTTGAAGACCCCAGGCAGACTTAAAATCCAGTCATCCATAAAGTCCACAAATATCAAAACAGAATAAGAAGCTGGGCACCAGTGCTCACGCCTGTAATCCCGGCTACTCAGGAGGCTGAGATCTGAGGATCGAAGTTCAAAGTCAGCCTGGGCAGGAAAGTTCCTGAGACCCTTATCTCTGATAAACCACCAGAAAATCGCAAGTGGAGCTGGGGCTCAAAGTGGTAGAGCGCCAGCCTTGAATGGAAGAGCTCAGGGACAGCCCAGGCCCTGAGTTCAAGCCCCAGGACTGACAGAAAAGAAGAAGAAGAAGAAAAAAGAGAGAAGAATAAAGAAACAAATAATAAGCAGGATAGAAGTGAGAGATAAACCTATAGCTCAAATGATCCTATATTCAATTGCTATTTCCAAACAATAAAATATACATAACAGGGGCTGGGAAGGTGGCTCAGTGGTAGAGCACTTGCCTTGCATGCATGAGGCCCTGGGTTCGATACTCAGCACCCCAGAAGCAGAAAAAGCCTGTAGTGGAGCTGTGGCTCAAGTGGTAGAGTGCTTACCTTGAGCTGAAGAGCTGAGGGACAGTGCCCAGGCCCAGAGTTCAGACCCATATATATATATATATATATATATATATATATATATATATATATATATATATATATATATATATATATATATATACATACACACACATACGAAATATATCTACAAGACCTGTGGTTTACTCCTGCAATCCTATCCATTCAGCAACCTGAGAGCTGAGGTTAAAGGTTGGTTTTGGGTTTGTTTCGGGGTTTTTTTTGCCAGTCCTGAGGCTTGAACTCAGGGCCTAGGCACTGGTCCTGGGCACTTCTTTTGCTCAAGACTAGCACTCTACCACTTGAGCCACAGCACCACTTCCAGCTTTTTCTGTGTATATGGTGCTGAGGAATCAAACCCAGGGCTTCATGCATGCGAGGCAAGCGCTCTACCCCTGAGCCACCTTCCCAGCCCCTAAGATTCAAGGTTTAAAGTCATCCCTGGAAGACAAATCTGTGAGACCCTAATCTCCAATAAACTAGCAAAAAATCACAAATGGTGGTGTGATTTAAGCAGTAGAGTCCCAGCCTTGAGTGAAAACGCCAAGTAAGAACACAAGGACCTGAGTTCGAGTGACACACACACACACACACACACACACACACACACACACACACACAGAATTTTCATTCTGGCTCCATTTTACTCTCATCTTCTTTCTTCTTTTTGCTGCATGAAGTATTTGAAAGCAGACCGAAGATCGCTTGAAACTTTCTTCTGCAAACTTATAATCCTGGTTTTAATTGAATTACGAAATAACTAGTTAACCAAAAAAAAATTAATAATGAGCCCCAAGTACCCCAGGAAGTATCTGGTGAGTGCAAGGTATAGCAATTAATCCCTTCTCACTTAATCAAAGGGAGCAGCGGGGTTCAGGGATATCAATTATGTTCAGAAATGGAAAATTTTTTCAAGTGGAAAAACAAGAAAGCAATTCTAAGTTTGCTTCAAAGTCTTGACTTCGGTTTCCATCCCCCTCCCCCTCTCTCCCTTAGCTTCTCTGCTCCCAACTGGGCCCTGAGGCTGTGTGCAAATCATCCTTATTAACTCAGCACAACACGGGCTGGACAGATCTGCTGAAGAACTTACCAGCAAAGTCCTGACCCTCCTGTCCAAAGGATCTTCCCAGCTTTTCACATGTTTAAGAACAACCACTAGCCCAGTGGCTCCTGCCTGTCATCCCAGCTACTCAGGAGGCTGAGATCTGAGGACTGCAGTTCGAAGCCAGCCTGGGCAGGAAAGTCCATGAGACTCTTATCTCCAATGAGCCACCAGAAAACCGGAAGTGGAGCTGTGGCTCAAGTGGTAGAGTGTTAGCCTTGAGTGAAAAAAAAAATAGTTCAGGGACAGTGCTCAGGTCCTGAGTTCAAGACCCAGAACAGGCATAAAAAAAAAGTTTGTCTATTTTCTTAGAACTGTGTGTGTGTGTGTGTGTGTGTGTGTGTGTGTGTGTGTGTGTGTGTGTGTGTGTGTGTGTGTGTGTGTGTGTGTGTGTGTGTGTTGGTCCTGGATGCTGTTTCTGAGATTTTTTTTCCCCCTCAAGTCTAGTGCTCTACCACTTGAGCCTCAGCACCATTTCTGGCTTTTTCTGAGGAGTTAATTGGAGATAAGAGTCTTACGGACTCTCTTGTCCAGGCTGGCTATTCCATTTGAACCAGGCCTGCAGTTCAGCTTTTTGCTGGCTACTTTCAAGATGGAGTCTGAAGGGCTCTTCTGTCCTGACATGTTTCAGTCTACTGAATATAATAATATTACAGATGTACGCCACCGATGCCTGGCTTACAATTTTGATTTTATTTTGTTAATGAGTTGTTTTAAAGTCGTTTTTTAATTAGCTCACAAGGTCATGCATCGACTGAGTTTTCTTATCGTCAGGAGACATGTGACATTACAATGCAATCACACCTTAAAGCAATCTTTTGCACATAATCTCGGGGTTTTTTCCCCAATCTTTCTTTTCTTTCTGTCTGCCTGCCTTCTTGGCTTCTTGCCTCTGCTTTCCTCTCATTCTTTTTTGTCGATCGTGGGTCTTGAACACAGGGCCTGGGCGCTGTCCCTGAGCTCTGCAGCTCAAGGCTGGTGCTCTACCACTTGAGCCACAGAGCCACTTCCAGTTTTCTGAGTGGTTTATTGGAGATCAGAGTCTCATGGACTTTGCTGCCCGGGCTGGCTTTGAACCACGATCCTGGGATCTCAGCCTCCTGAGTAGCTGGGATGACAGGCGGGAACCACAGGCACCTGGCTTTTCCTATCATTCTTAAAGATGTTTTATATTTACGTTGCAATGCATTTATTCATCTATTTATTATTTTGTCACTTGGGGGGCTTGAACTCAGGCCCTGGGTGCTATCCCTGACCCTCTTTGTGCTCAAGGCTGGTGTTCTACCACTTGAGCCACAGGTTGATGCCTAGTTTTTGAGTGGTTCATTGGAGGTAAGAGTCTCACTGATTTTCCTGCCCAGGAGAGCTCAAACCTCCATCCTCAGATCTCAGCCTCCAGAGTAGGTGGAATTACAGGCGTGAGCCACTGGCACCTGGCTTGGAATGTATTTATTTATTTACTTATCTATTTATTTTTGGTGCCAGTCCTGGCACTTAACTTCAGGGCCTGGGCGCTGTCCCTGAGCTTCTTTTGCTCAAGGCTAGCACTCTACCACTTGAACCACAGCACCACTTCCACGTTTTTCTATGTCTGTGGTGCAGAGGAATCGAACCCAGGGCTTCCTGCATGCTAGACAAGCACTCTATCACTGAGCCACCTGCCCAGCCCCTGAGCTTCTTTTTGCTCAAGGCTAGCACTCTATCACTTGAACCGCAGTTCCACTTAAGGGCTTTTGGTGGTTCCTTGGAGATAAGAGTCTCTTGGACTTTCCTGCCCAGGGCTGCCTTTGAACCACAATCCTCAGATCTCAGCCTCCTGAGAAGCTGGGATTACAGGCATGAGCCTGTGGCCCTGACTTGAAAGGTATTTGGAGAGAACGGGAATAAACTTTCCAGGCAAAGATAACCTTGACTGCTTTATTGCAAAGCAAAAGAGCTCATTGACTCATAAAGCTTTACAAAAATAAGATCTTTTTTTTTTTTTTTGTACAGTCTGCTCTTCAAAGATCTCCAAATAGCTATTGAAGTGTTCTGTCTGTCAGCACAAGAGGTCAGGGTACCTTCAACATTTCCACAGCCATAGTCTTTTGGAAAGCTTCATTAACCTGCAAGATTTTCCTGGAAAAATTCTCCTGTCTCTACATTGATATAATATCATACAACCAGAACTGAAATTGAATGTCTGTTATGTTGTTTTGTTTTGCCAGTCCTGGGGCTCGAACTCAGGGCCTGGGCGCTGTCCCTGAGCTTCTTTTGCGTAAGGCTAGCGCTCTATCACTTGAGCCACAGCGCCACTTCTGGCTTTTTCTGTGTATGCGGTACTGAGGAATCGAACCCAGGGCTTCATGCATGCTAGGCGAGCACTCTACCACTGAGCCACCTGCCCAGCTCTGTTAGGTTGGAAACAGTCTTGAAGAATGCAGTCACAGCTGAGTTAGGTGGCTCACACCTGCATCTCAGTTTCTCAGGAGGCTGAGATCTGAGGATCGCAGTTCATAGCCAGCCAGGGCAGGAAAGTCCATGAGACTCGTATCTCCAATGAACCAGCAAAACACTGGAAGTAGAGCTGTGTTTCAAGTGGTAGAGAACTAGCCATGAGGGAAAAAGCTCAGGGTCAGAGCCCAGACCCTGAGTTCACTTCCATGTACTGGCATCCACACACAAAGAGGCTTACTCCCTTCTAGTTTTAAATTTCTCTTAATAAACTTACAAATCAATTGTAAGCTTAGAAAGTCTGATATGTACTGTTGGCTTTTCTTGCTCAAGCTATTTGTGTGTGTGTGTGTGTGTGTGTGTGTGTGTGTGTGTGTGTGTGTGTGTTGGTTGTGGGGCTTGAACACGGGGCCTGGGCGCTGTCCCTGAGCTCTTTCACTCAAGGCTGGGGTTCCACCACTTGAGCCACAGCTTCAGTTCCAGTTTTGTTTTTTTGTTTTGTCAGTTTATTGGAGATAAAGTTTTCGGGAACATTCCTGCGTGGGCTGGCTTTGAACTGGGATCCTCAGATCTCAGCTTCCTGAGTAGCTGGGATTCCAGGTGTGAGCCACCAGCTCTACCCTGTGTTTATTCTTTATTATATATATATATGTACTGCTTTATGAATCATCACCCACTTCCTATTAGCAACATAAATAGTTAATGAGTGACTTAAAGAAGTTAAACACAGGCTGAATTGCCAGCCAGGGGTCAGATTCCACCTTGAGCTTGATCTCGGGTTACTGGGAAATTTCAAATCTATTCATTGACTTCCTAGCAGTAAACATCTCACAATAAATGGACTTCTCCAAACCCTGGCAACTCAGTGGTTTCTCGAATGTTCGGACCATCTCTGCTGGTATCCCTCATTTCCTCAGCCAGCCAGTCAATTTTCAGCTCGGCTGTGCATCTCTGTAGTAGCACAGAGAAAGGTCGCAGAAACCCAGCAGCCTCTGTACTTCATGTCTAAAGACTTCCAGGAGGTGTTGATCATTCAGCACTTAATGACAGACACGTGATGCACCAGCTCAGTTGTTTTGTTTGTTTTTGCCAATCCTGGGGCTTGAACTCAGGGCCTGGGCACTGTCCCTGAGCCGTTTTCTGCGTCTATGGTACTGAAGAATCGAACCCAGGGCTTTCTGTATGCTGGGTGAGCCCTCTGCCACTGAGCCACCTGCCCAGCCCATGTTTGTTTGTTTGTTTTTAAAGCTTGGTTTTGTGCTAAGGGGTACAAAAATTAATTTGGGGGTTGGCGATGTAGCTTAATGGGGAAATACACAAACGCTAAGGCAAAAAAAAAAAATCCCACATACACACAAAGCCAAGAAACAAAAATGGCATACAAAATGTTAAGGAAAAAGAAACACAAATAGCTCAGGTCTATAACAATGATGTTCATGTAGTGAGCCTAATCATTGAGGAGGTTGGAGATGGGAAAATGACAGTTTGAGACCAGCTGGGGCAAAAGTTGTTTAAGAGACCCCCATTCCAACAAATAGCTAAGCATAGTGGCATACGCCTGTCATTCCAGCTTCAAAGGAAGCTGAGAGCAAGAGGATCATCAGACATGATCAGATGATCACTTTTCTTCTTCCTCTTCCTCCTCCTCCTCTTCCCCCTCTTCCTTTCTCTTCCTCCTCCTCCTCCTTTCTTGTAGGTTCTGGGGCTTGAACTCAGGGCCTGGGCGCTGTCCCTGAGCTCTTTTGCTCAAAGCTAGCTCTCTACCACTTTTCCGGTTCTCTGGTGGTTCATTGGAGATGAGAGTCTCATGGACTTTCCTGGCCTGGTTGTCTTCAAACCTCGATCCTCAGATCTCAGCCTCCTGAGTAGTAGTAGGATGACAGGTGTGAGCCACCGGTGCCTGACTCGGCTCAGTCTATTTAGACCCATGGATTGGCAGCCCCGGAGTCTTGAGATGACCTAGATTTCCCTGCTAGTCTTGGTAAAAGGTGTGGCAGGATTTTTATCAGCTGACATCTGTGCAGGGTTAGACTCTGGACTCTTTAAGAAATGCCAATGAACCCATTAATGATCAGCCCAGATATCCAGTGTGAGCGTCATTGTGGGGACTGAGAATAAACGCTGTAATATATGTAGCACGTGGCAATTGAATTGTAACACGTGGCAGTCCATTTGCGGCCTTACACGTCACACCACTCATTCATGAGGAGTTAGGAGACAGCCAGGCACCAGTGGCTCCCGCCTGTCATCCCAGCTACTCAGGAGGCTGAGAGCCGTGGATCACGGTTCGAAGACAACCAGACAGAAATGTGTGTGACACTCTGATCTCCCATGAACCACCAGAAAACCCAAAGTGGCGCTGTGGCTCAAGTGGTAGAGCGCCAGCCTTGAGTGAAAGAGCTCAGGGACAGCGCCCAGGCCCTGAGTTCAAGCCCTGTGATCAACCCCCCCCCCCCAAATTGAAAGTAAATGCAATACGTATGTTCTCTTTCTCCATGTTGTAGGTAAAATACCAAAGCTCAAGGCTGAGAGTATCACTGAAAATGTAGAGCACCTGCTTGGAAAATGCAAAACTCCCCGTGTTTCACAACCTAGCAATCCAAAGCAAAACAAAATGAAACAAAACACTGGAAGTCACTGGATACCCACAATTTACCTTTATTGCTTTGTTAATTTTTCCAATAAGGCTACACACACACACACACACACACACACACACACACACACACACATTACATTTGCCAGTTCTGGGCTTGAACTCAGGGCCTGGGCACTGTCCCTGAGCTTCTTTTGCTCAAGGCTAGTGCTCTACCACTTGAGCCACAGCTCCACTTCCAGCTTTTCTTGTTGATGTGGTACTGAGGAATCGAACCCAGAGCTTCCTGCATTGCTAGGCAAGCAGCCACCTGCCCAGCCCAGGCTCTTATATTTATGAGTGGGCTGCACTGGACTGTGGTCCACCTGTTCATTCTCCCCATAGCTCAGCTATTGGTTGAGATGAGATCTTGCAGACTCTGACTCCTGATTGGCCTGGAATCTTAGTATTCCTGATCTCTCTCTCTCTCCAGGGTTGCTAGGATTACAGGGAGGTATCACCACATCTGGCCAGAACACTGCTTCCATTCAGTTGCTGTGTCTCCTGATTGTTCAATCTTAACAATCTTATCCAGGCTTTTTTAGTAGTTCATAAAATTAACACACTTTTTCTCTCTCCTCCTCTTTGGGGCTTGAACTCAGGGCCTCATGCCTGCCTGGAAGTTTCTACCACTTGAAATACATTCCAGTTATTTATAAAAAAATTTAATCTTTTTTTTTCTTTTGGATAGGATCTCTCGTTCATACACAGGGCCAGCCTGGACCGTGATCTTCTAGTATGTGGCTGAGACTATAGAGGTGAACCACCATTCGTGGTTTTGTTTGTTGAGATGGGGATCTCATTCACTTTTCATGCCCGCTTGACTGGTGTCTTCCCAGCCAATCTCTACTTCCCAAGCAGCTGGGACTACAGGCAGGAGCTACTGCCCCTTGGAAAATGGGTAGCTTCCCTGGTGATGAGGGTTCCAGGCATTTTCTAGAACACACTCTCAATCTGGGTGGCTTTGGTTTTCTTCATGATAACATTGAGCTTGGTGGGGTTTTTTAAGACGCCGACATAATTGATAGTAGTGTTTCTCCGCATGTGTCACCAGGAAGTCCCGCCACGAAATTGAGCTGGAGATGGAGTTATTAATAGACATTATACAGAAGCACTTTGCTACGTAAACATCCTGTTTCCTCTCCCCCGTTTCCTGCCAAACTGCACTCTTCATTGATGAGACTTGTCTGAACCGATCATGATGGATGGTGTGGGTGAAGGGATTCATCTCCATCTTACCTTTCCCGGTGATCAATTAGGTTTCTGCAATAAAGAAGAGATTTCCAGCCAGGTGCTAGAACCCCCCCCCCCCGCCCCCCCCGCAGCCATTTTAGCTATGTGGAAGGTGGAGATTTTAAGAAACATGTTTCAAAGGCAGGCAGGACTGACAAATCCACGAGAGAATCGTATCCACTAACTAACCAGCCCCAAATACAAATTACAAAAAAAGAAAAAAAAACCCACGGGCTGGGCAGGTGGCTCAGTGGTAGAGTGCTCACCTAGCATGCATGAAGCCCTGGGTTCGATTCCTCAGCACCACCTACATAGCAAAAGCCAGAAATGGTTGCTGTGGCTCCAGTGGTAGAGTGCCAGCCTTGAGCAAAAAAGCTCAGGGACAGCGCCCAGGCCCTGAGTTCAAGTCCCAGAAACAACAAACAAACAAACAAACGTTTAAAAGCTTGAACTTTTCAGTGCTACATGTCACTTCCTGAGACAGAGGAAGGGAGCAGAGGACTGAAGAGAAGGCAGGTCATGTGTGTGAGTGTGTGTGTGTGTGTGTGTGTGTGTGTGTGTGTGTGTGTGTGAAAGAGAGAGAGAGAGAGAGAGAGGTCTTGAGTTCAAGCCCCAATACCAGCACCAAAACAACACAAATCCACAATAAACAAACAAAGAAAACTAACAACCACCAAAACAGCAATGAGAAACCTGCGACTTCTGTTGTCATCGTCAGGGTTTTTCCCCCCCCACATCTGTAATTCTTTCACATTCTGGTGACAAGGAAATCCCTGCATCCACTCTGGTGTTGGGGGTAGCTGGAAGCCATGACCACAGACTCCCTGGTACTATTTACTATTGTCCCTCCAGCTTTGCTCTTGGGATCGTCTTTCCACATCGTGTTACCCAGAGCTTTAAAACCACCATGGGCGGAGAAGAAGAGAAACTGGAGCAGCCTGACTTAGTTAACTCCATTAGGAAGGGCCAGAAAAAGTCTTCAAGGATATACTATCTTCATTCTTCTCCTACATCTACAGCTTTAGAGTCTAATGTCAGCTTCTGTTTCAAGAAAAGAAGAGGGAGCTGGGCCCTGTCATCCCAGCTGCTCAGGAGGCTGAGATCTGAGGATCGGGGTTCAAAGCCAGCCTGGGCAGGAAAGTCTGTAAGACTCTGATCTCCCATGAACCACCAGAAAACCAGACGTGGCGCTGTGGCTCAAGTGGTAGAGCACCAGCCTTGAGTACAAAGAGCCTCAGGGACAGCGCCCAGGTCCCGAGTTCAAGCCCCATGACCAACCAAAATAAAAAAAGAGGTGTGTGTGGAAATCATGGGGTCTTTGGGATAGGCAGACCTCCAACTTTATTTTTTTGCCAGTCCCAGGACTTGACTGCAGAATCTGGCTTCTGTCCCTGAGCTTCTTTAGCTCAAGGCTAGCGCTCTACCATGTGAGCCATAGCACCACTTTTGCCTGTTTCTAAGTATGTGGTACTGAGGTTTCCAACCCAGGGCTTCATTCATGCTAGGCAAGCACTCTACCACTAAGCCACGTTCGCAGCCCCAGGACTGATTTCATTTTGAACCCACTTTCAATCCTGGCTCTTAGCCATTCCTACAGAATCTCATTTCACAGATTTGTGTGTGTGTGTGTGTGTAAATTCTTTACATTGTTATTCTCGAAACTAAATAAGTCCATTGTAATAATAATAATTAAAAAAACCTTTCTGACTGGAGTCTCTGGATTTGTATTCAATGATCCTTTATTCTCTCCTACAAAATGCTTATTATGTAATAAGATATAAATGGCTCTTCTGGTCTTTTATATGTGGCATAATTATTATGACTTAAATGTATAAAGTGGGTGTTTACAAGGCAGAGAGTTTTATGAGGTGGTTAAACAGATGTACAAAAGGAAGAAATTGGGCTGGTAATTATGGCTCTGTGTTAGAGCCGTGATCTAGAAGTACAGGGTAGAAGGCTATGTTTGTGTGTGTGTGTGTGTGTGTGTGTGTAGATATTGGAACTTGAGTTCAAGGTCTCTCTCTCTCTCTCTCTCTCTCTCTCTGCCAGTCCTAGGGCTTGAACTCAAGACCTGGGCGCTGTCCCTGAGCTACTTTTGCTCAAGGTTAGCGCTCTACCACTTGAGCCACAGCGCCACTTCCGGCTCTTTCTGTGTATATAGTACTGAGGAATCAAACCCAGGGCTTCATGCATGCTAGGCAAGCACTCTACCATGAAGCCACCTTCCCAGCCCTCTATTCATTCTCTAAGAATATCACGATTGCTTTCCAACGTGTGCATAAAGGTTCTGTAAATAGCCACACACAGGTTTCTATGTGGACAGAACTTTTCAACTCACTTGGGTAAATAGCAAGGAACATAATGGTGGAGCGCGGGGGCGGGGTTGTTTCTGGAAGAATCGACCAGACTGCCTTCCAAAGTGGCTGTGATAGTTTGCTTCTCCCAACTGATTAAAGGGGGAATTCTCATTTACCCCACAGCTTCACCAGCCTTTGGTGTTTTCAGTGCTTTGGATTTTAGCCACTTGAATAGATATGGAACACCATGGTACTGGTGTTTCCTTGTTTCATGTTGCATTCTTCAAGGGCATGTGAAGGTCAGACATGTTTTCAACAGATGCTCCTTTGTCATCTGTGCATGTTTCCGATGAAACATATATCTTCTGCTCCTGGCCACATTTTACTTCTTTATTTTTATTTTTCTTCCTTTCGTGCCAGTCCTGGGGCTTGAGCTCTTGCTGTCCCTAAGCTTTTGTGCTCCACTGGTGACTTTTTGGGTGGTTAACTGGAGCTAAGAGAGAAGATACAGGATGAGAGAAGAGAGAGTTCCTAGACTTCTCTGCCCTGGCTGGCTTTGAACCGTGATCCTCAGATCTCCGCCTCCTGAGTAGTCAGGATGACAGGCGTGAGCCACCACCAGCGCCTGGATCCTTGGCACATTTTAAAAACTAAGTTTGTTTTCCCTTTTGAGGTTTAAGTGTGCACTGCAGATTTTGGAGACGAGTCTTTTATTGCATAGGCGTTTTTGCAAACATTGGAGAACATTGGGAGAAAAATTTTCTCCCAATCTGTGACTTAACCTTTTCTGGGTTTTCCTGAGCTTTCTTGGAGTAACATTTTAGACCAATATCACAGTGGATCAGTTTTTCCTGGATGGATTGCAATTTTGGCCTTGCCTCTAAAATGTCATTTGCAGGGGCTGGGCAGGTGGCTCAGGGGGTAGAGCGCTCGCCTAGCATGCAGGAGGCCCTGGGTTCTATTCCTCAGCACCACAGACACAGAATGGCGCAGGATCAGCGCCCAGGCCCTGAGTTCAAGGCCCAGGACTGGCAAAAAGAAAATAACATAAAATGTCTTTGCCAGGCAGGTGCCAATGGCCCACTTGTGACATCTTACCTGCCCAGGGTTAGCTCTGCCCCGGGGCACACCCTCCCGCTGCCCCTGCCTGAAACCAGAGATCTCCTGGCTGTCAATCATCTGACTGGGAGGCCCAGGCACCCGCTCAGGTCATTTCCTGAATTGGCCTGGCCACGCCTCCCTCAGACAGTGATAGGTTCTCCCCTGGTCCCCGCCTCCCTCAGACAGTGATAGGCTCCCCCAGGCTCTGAGCTCACTTCCGCCTCAGCTCTGGCTCCGCCTCCCGCCTACCCCTATATAAACCAGCTCCCACACAAGCCGCCCGCTCCTCCTCTCCTCCCCTCTCCCTTCCCCTGCTCCCTGCCCGGGTCTCCATCGCCTGCGGGCCCGTCGCTCCCCAGTGGGCTCTTTTTCTGCCTGAACCTTTCCAGCAGGCCCGTCCCTCGGGTGCCGAGGCCGGGCTCCTCCCCGGGGTCCCTCCGATTGCCTTCCCGCCCCTCCTCCAGCCCCTGCCGGGGGCCCCTGAGCCCCCCCAACCCCCCAGGACGTCTGGCCTTGGCCACGGCTGGGGGGCACCCCCCGCGCTCTGGGGGGCGCCCTCTCCTCTCGGGGTCCCTCCGATTGCCTTCCCGCAGCCCCGGGGCTGCCGGAAGCCGGGGGACCCCCCCATGGCCCCCCCAGACTCCCTGTCACGCCCTCCCCAGCCCAGACGCCGCCTTGGGATGTCTCCTTCGCTCTCTGGCTATTCTCTTACTCAAGCCAACATGCCTGATCGGGTAGAAAACCGGGCCCCATGGCCCAAGCTTTAGGCTTGTGCCCTCAAGTGGGACCCAGGCTGGATCCCAGGTATTCCCCCCCCCCCACACACACACCAAGATCCCTCTCAAAGGCTAGCCACTCTGGGGCTGAAACCAGATCTAAAAGCAAAAGAACGGTATCTGCTAAGCAAGGTAGCCTTCATCAACTAATGGGACAATTGCAATCACTGACTGACGTAAATACACTTTTTTTCTGGGGGGGGGGTCGGTTCTGGGGCCTGAACTCTAGGCTTGTCCCTGAGCTCTTCAGCTCAAGGAAAGAGCTCTACCGCTTGAGCCACAGTGCCACTTCCGGTTTTTTGGTGGCTTATAGAGATCAGAGTCTCAAGGACTTTGCTGCCCAGGCTGGCTTTGAACCTTGATCCTCAGATCTCAGCCTCCAGAGTGGCTGGGATGACAGGCGTGAGCCACCAGTTCCCCAGCTCCTTTTTAATTTTGAATCTTCCCAGGATTATTCTTTATGAACCATGAGGAGGGAATCATGGTTGCAGTAGTTCATTGATGACGGATTCAGCTTCCTAACTTCAATTTTTATTGTTTTTTAAATGAGCCTGGCTAGGCGATGAGAGCAAAGTTTCCCTCCCAGAGAGTCCGCTTCCCTATCCCTTACTGCGTGGCCTGGAGCAGAGCCAGTCTGGTGTCACATGACCGTGGCCTTGAGCAGTCCTGCACGTGGTACCTTGGACGTCATATTATGGCCCATTGCCCCTGGGAGATTTGCACATTAACTAGGGACTCACTGAACCCAGAGGTGCGTGCCTGAATGGATGCCCAGAGAGCCAGCCAGCAAGCGGCTGCGCGGTGCAGGGATAGCTGGAGCAGGCTCAGTGTCAGCCCAGTGAGCTCCCTTCCCACAGCTTAGCAGGCTCCTTCCCCTCTCCACAGCTCAGCACGCTCCCTTCCTAGGCAACACTGGACCCAGGTAGCAAAGTCAGTAAATCATCAGCCTCCAGCCCCCTGTACCTTGGGATGGCACTGCTCTGGGGCAGCTGCCACCCTAGAAGGCCGCCAGAGCCCCTTAGAGTGACTTCAGGTGTGGGCGGCTGCAGGCCCTTGTCTACTATACATCCTAGTCCGCCATGATGAAGCCCCTGGCCCGCACGTCCACACCAGGGTCTCCACCTCCTGGCCCCTCCCAGCCCCTCCTAACCCCCTAGGTTATATAGGTCATCCCAGACAATAGCCGGCGCTTCTTCTCACTTCTCCCTTGTGAGAAGGGGTCTTGCTGGTCCCCCTTTCCCAGCAATGAACCTTTCTTTGTTCTCTGTACCCGGATGTCTGTGTGGTTTTCTGGCAATATAATGTAATATAATGTAACTCATGGAGCTCCTGATTGGGTGTGGGGACTGCGATGGCTTACAGCGTGTCCAGTGATCTTTGTTTTGGGTCTTGAACTCAGGGCCTGGGCGCTGTCCTTGAGCTCATTCACTCAAGGCCAAGCACTCTACCACTTTGAGCCACAGCGCCACTTCTGGTTTCCTGGTGGTTCATAGGAGACCAGTCTCTCATGGACTTTCCTGCCTGGGCTGGCTTGGAACCTGGATCCTCAGATCTCAGCCTCCTGAGTAGCTGGGATGACAGGTGGGAGCCACCGGCGCCTGGCTCTATTCTTCTGCTTTGAGCCACACACCACTCTGTCCAGTGATCTTGAGAGTCACTCAGCTTTCACGAGACACTTACAGAGCCCCTGTACACTGCACCCAGGGGTGCCCTCCGTGGGACCTCTCGTGTAGTAATTGCTCTCCTTGTCTTTCTCTTCAGTAAATCTTTGCCTTTTCATTTCTCCCTTGTGTCTGTCAATTCAGGTTTTGAGATCAGAGTACTTTGTGTGTGTGTGTGTGTGTGGGCACATTCACACGTGTACCAGAGCTTGAACTCAGGGCCTGGGCGCTGTCTCTGAGCTTCTTTAGCTCAACGCTAGTGCTCTACCACTTTAGCCACAGCACCACTTCTGGCTTTTTCTGTGTATGTAGCACTGAGGAATTGAACTCAGGGCTTCATGCATGCTGGGCAAGCACTCTACCACTGAGCCACCTTCCCAGCCCTGTCTCTTCCTTTTTAATGGACCTGATTAAAATTTCCAAAATAACTTTTCATAATTTGCCATTGAATCACTGTATGAAATGCATTATTTTAAGAAACTCAACAATTTTATGATGCATAATACAACAATATATTAGGCAGGAGTTTAGCTCAAATGGTACAGTGCATGCCTAGCAAGCTCACGGTTTCTGAGTTCCAACCCCAGTACCACCCAAACCCCCGACATATTAAAAAGATTATTAAAAATCTGAAGGTTGGGACTGGGCAGGTGGCTCAGTGGTAGAGTGCTTGTCTAGCATGCACGAAGCCCAGGGTTCAATTCCTCAGTACCACATACACAGAAAAAGCCCGAAGGGGTGCTGTGGCTCAAGTGGTAGAGAGCTAACCTTGAGCAAAAGAAGCTCAGGGACAGCACTCAGGCCCTGAGTTCAAGCCCCAGGCCTGCCCCCCTACCCAAATTTCAAGTGTTAAATAAAATATATACAATAGTTCAGGAGTTACTATTTGAAACGTGAAAGCTTTAGGATTATTGTACCCCCAAATGGATGATGTACAAGCTAACATCTCTTGTAGTACATGGTATTTTATCCTTTACCATCTTTATTTCTATTATTCATTTATTTTTGGTTCTGATGACTGAACTCAATGCCTTCTTTCCATAGTTTACTTAGACTTAAAAAAAGCCTACATCTAGTAAATGTTCAGCCAATTGCCTTGCTGTATTGTCAAAATTGAGTTCCCTTTCTTTTTATTTTAGGAAGTATAAGCTTACGTATTGTCCCAGTATTTGTTTTGAGTTACAAAACAAGCTTTTGCAACCACCAGAATATAAATGTATTCTAATGTGGTTATAAAACATTCTGAATGGTTACTTGAGTTCACTTAGGGATTTCATTGCCTAATTATTCACCAGATGTGTTCACCGCATAAGGACCGATGACTGCAGTTCAGATTCCAGGGTCAAATCCCAGATCCCTTTCTTCCCCTTAAAGAAAGGCAGGAAGGGTTGGGAAGGTGGCTTAGTGGTAGAGTGTTTGCCTAGCATGCATGAAGCCCTGGGTTCGATTCCTCACTACCCCATAAGTAGAAAAAGCCAGAAGCAGTTCTGTGGCTCAAAAGAAGCTCAGGGAGAATGCCCAGGCCCTGAGTTCAAGCCCCAGTACTAGTTAAAAAAAAAAGTAGGAAGCCCCAATACATTTGTAGGAATCCCCAATACATTTGTAGGGGATGATTGGAAAAAATGTTGTAACACATTAACACTAATTATTTCAAGGTGGCCATTGTTTTATTCTTTTCTTTACCTTCTTCCTTTCCTTTTGGAGGGTGACATTCTTCACCCCCACAACGAAGCCTCCACCCCAAGACACAAGCCTGAAGATCATACAGCCATCCTACTGTGGAGTCTCCAAACTTCTTTTCTTTCCCTTTCATCTTTATCCCAGACTTGAACCCCTTCTGGGCTTTAAATAACCTCAGCGTGGTTAAGTAGCTGACCTTTGAAATAACTCTTGAAATGTCTTATCCAACTGAACAAACAAACACCTGTTTTTGGTTCAGAGACGAGTCATCCTGGGTGCTCAGGAGGCTGAGTTCAAAGTCAGCAAAGTCCTTGAGATCTCGATCTCCATTTCACTACCAACAGAGCGGGAAGTGGAGCTGTGGGTCAAGAGGTAGAGCTCTCTCTAGTCTTGGGCAAAAGCAGCTCAAGGATGGTGCCCAGGCCCTGAGTTCAAGGCTCAACACACACACACACACACACACACACACACACACACACACACACACACACCCCTTGGGAGTAGCTGTACCAGGAGGGACAGACAGACACAGACAGACACACACACCCAGGCCCTGAGTTCAAGGCCCGTGACACACACACACACACACCCAGGCCCTGAGTTCAAGGCCTGACACACACACACAGGCCCTGAGTTCAAGGCCCGACACACACACACACACACACACACACACACACACACACACACAGGTCCTGAGTTCAAGGCCCGACACACACACACACACACACAGGCCCTGAGTTCAAGGCCTGACACACACACACAGGCCCTGAGTTCAAGGCCCGACACACACACACACACACACAGGCCCTGAGTTCAAGGCCCGACACACACACACACACACACACACACACACAGGTCCTGAGTTCAAGGCCCGACACACACACACACACACACACAGGCCCTGAGTTCAAGGCCTGACACACACACACAGGCCCTGAGTTCAAGGCCTGACACACACACACACACACACACACACACACACACACACACACACACACACACACACACACACACACACACCCTTGGGAGTAGCTGCACCAGGAGGGATGGACAGACAGACAGACACACACACACACTTGTCCTGGGAGTAGCTGCACCAGGAGGTTTGTCACCAGTGCAATCCGTGCCTGCCGCCGGTGTCCTCCCTCCCTCCCTTCTTCCCCCGACTCTCCCAGCCCCGCCCCGTTTTCCAGATCTTTCTAGATGTCCTGCAGGGATCTAGGGGCTGTGCTAGGCTGTCTCCGGGGATGACATCCCCCAAAGCGTCCGGTCTGCTCGGACCCCGGGGGCTGCGACCGCAGGCCGACCGGGGGGCCGGTCTCAGCGTCCCCGGGCCCCCCCCCGGCCCCCCAGCCCTCCCCCGGCCCCCCCCATCCCGGCCCCCCAGCCCTCCCCCGGCCCCCCATCCCGGCCCCCCAGCCCTCCCCCGGCCCCCCATCCCGGCCCCCCAGCCCTCCCCCGGCCCCCCATCCCGGCCCCCCAGCCCTCCCCCGGCCCCCCCATCCCGGCCCCCCGGCCCCCCAGCCCTCCCCCGGCCCCCCATCCCGGCCCCCCAGCCCTCCCCCGGCCCCCCCCATCCCGGCCCCCCGGCCCCCCCATCCCGGCCCCCCCATCCCGGCCCCCCAGCCCTCCCCCGGCCCCCCATCCCGGCCCCCCAGCCCTCCCCCGGCCCCCCCATCCCGGCCCCCCGGCCCCCCAGCCCTCCCCCGGCCCCCCCATCCCGGCCCCCCGGCCCCCCCATCCCGGCCCCCCCATCCCGGCCCCCCAGCCCTCCCCCGGCCCCCCATCCCGGCCCCCCAGCCCTCCCCCGGCCCCCCCATCCCGGCCCCCCGGCCCCCCAGCCCTCCCCCGGCCCCCCATCCCGGCCCCCCAGCCCTCCCCCGGCCCCCCCCATCCCGGCCCCCCGGCCCCCCCATCCCGGCCCCCCCATCCCGGCCCCCCAGCCCTCCCCCGGCCCCCCATCCCGGCCCCCCAGCCCTCCCCCGGCCCCCCCATCCCGGCCCCCCGGCCCCCCAGCCCTCCCCCGGCCCCCCATCCCGGCCCCCCAGCCCTCCCCCGGCCCCCCCATCCCGGCCCCCCGGCCCCCCCATCCCGGCCCCCCCATCCCGGCCCCCCAGCCCTCCCCCGGCCCCCCATCCCGGCCCCCCAGCCCTCCCCCGGCCCCCCCATCCCGGCCCCCCGGCCCCCCAGCCCTCCCCCGGCCCCCCCATCCCGGCCCCCCGGCCCCCCCATCCCGGCACCCCCATCCCGGCCCCCCGGCCCCCCCATCCCGGCCCCCCGGCCCCCCCATCCCGGCCCCCCCATCCCGGCCCCCCGGCCCCCCGGCCCCCCCATCCCGGCCCCCCGGCCCCCCATCCCGGCCCCCCATCCCGGCCCCCCCATCCCGGCCCCTCCTTCAAACCCAGGTCCTCGGTCCGATCGGCTCGGGCCGCACGGCGGGGGGGGGGGACGCTCCTCACCGCCCGGGCCCCGGATACCGAGCCCGCATGGCGGGGAGGAGGGGGAACCCCCCTTCACCCCCAGAGCGGGGAGGCCGGGCGCCCCGAACCCGCGTCCGCGCCCCGGCGCGCAGGCCCCGCCCATTGTGGCGCCAGCGCGGCGCTGACGTCACGCGCCCCGCCCCCCGGCGCGACGCCGGCGTCGGGCCCGTCCCGGCGTGCTCCGCGGCGGGCCGCGGGCCAGAGCCGAGAAGGAAGCCTCCGCGAGCGGCCGCGCTGCGCGTCGGCGGCGGCTCCCACCCCGGCCCCGGCGGCCGAGCGCCCGAGCCCGGCCCGCGCCCCGCGCCCGCCCGCGCCCGCCCGCGCCCCGCGCCCGCCGCCCCCCGCGCCCCCCGGCCGGGCGCCCGGCACGGAGGGCCCCAGCGGCAGCCTGTCGGCGCCCGCCGCGCTCGCCGTCGCCGGCGCCGTCGCCGCGGTGGTGCTGCTGCTGACCGCCGTCGCCTGGGCCATGGCCAACTACATCCACGTCCCGCCCGGCTCGCCCGACGTGCCCCGGCTGGACGTGACGGTGCAGGACCAGGAGGAGCGGCGCTGCCGCGAGGGGGCCCTGCGCCTGCTGCGGCACCTGCGGCCGCGCTGGGACCCCGGCGAGGTGACGCTGCAGGTACGGGGGCGCCGGCCCGCCCCGACCCCGACCCCCGACCCCGACCCCCGACCCCCCGGCGAGGGGACGCTGCAGGTACGGGGGCGCCGGCCCGCCCCGACCCCGACCCCGACCCCCCGACCCCCCCGGGGAGGGGACGCTGCAGGTATGGCGGGCCCCTCCTCACTTAGCTCGGCCTCCCCCCCCACCGATCCCCGACCCCACGCCGACCCGTGACGCCCCCTCTCCTTCCCGGGAGCTGATGCTGCAGGTGGGGGAGCCCTCCTCCGTCCCTGGCCAACCCTGACCCCTGACCTCTCCATCCCCGACCCCGACCTCAGCCTTGACTTCCCCCCTCACTCCCACTCCCGACCCCGGGGGGGACCCTGCAGATCGCGGCGGTCACCCCCCGTCAGCCGAGACCCCTGACCCCGGGGGGGGAACCCTGCAGATCGCGGCGGTCACCCCCGTCAGCCGAGACCCCTGACCCCCGACCCCGGGGGGGGGGACCTTGCACGCGTCTCGGCTCCCACCCCTCACTGACCCCGAAGGCCCCTTCCCACCGCCCCCCTCCCCTGCCCGGCGCTGCGGTCAGTCACACCTGGCAAGGTCACCCCCTCTTCTCTTCCCGGGGTGCCCCCTCCCGTGCTGGTTTTGGGGGGCGGGGCCCGGAAGGCAGCGGAAAGCGAGGGTCCGAGGGTCCGCCTGGACCCCACAGCCCAGCCCCCCTTGTGTTAACTGTAAAGTGGACCCCCCCCTCACCCCACCCCCTGGTCCCGGGTCCTGGACGGAGCCCCAAGTCGTTACATAAATAATGCACCCTAATCCGAGCCATGGGTTCCATTCCCCTGCCCCCCTCCCCCTCTCCCTCGGCCTCCTCCTCCTTTCCCCCCTCCTCCTCTTCTTCCCCCCCGGCCCCCCCCCCCCCCCCCGTCAGGCCCAGGATCCCCACCCGAGTCCTGGGCCTGGGGCGGGCGGCCTGCTGGGCCTGCCGCTCAGCGGGATCACAGTGTCCCAGGGGCGCGGGTGTCTGGCCGGGTGTCCGGCGGAGCTGAGCCAGGCTGTGGATGTTCCCTGAGGGAGGGAGAGGATCCCGAGGCCCACGGCCCCCCAGACCCGGGGCTGCCCTGCCAGCCTTCCCGGCCTCACTGTTCCGGTTGGCTTTTGTTTTTAACATGTGTGTACAACATCGAACTTTTCCTGTCTCCTGCGCGCACCTGCACGCACACGCGCACACACACAGGGATGCAGTTTCAAAGGCCAGGACTTCAGATCCAGGCAGTAATGTAAGAAGATTGACTTGCCTAAGTCAGATCATCTGCCGATTTTGATTATGCACACCGGTTAAGGAACTGCCCAATGTGTCTCCGCCAGGTTTGCTGCTTTGAATCCCCCCCTTCAGTTCTTATGGAGCAGCCTGCCACCTGTACAGAGATCAATTAAACATGAGTAATGGGCTGGGCCGGGCAGCTCCTGAGCTTAGGTTTTACTTTCAGTTCTGATTGCTTAGGAGACTGTGAGCAGATCAAATGAACTCATGTTTTGGAAAAAAACAAAACCCACAAAAACTTAACTGATGAAACATTTTGACATCGGAAGGTGAGGGTGTATTTTTTGGCTAAGAATATAGGAAATAGTGAATTCAGAGTGACTTATGTAGAGTTTAAAAAAGTCATATTGTTTTCTTTCAGGAACTCTTTCCAAATTGAAACTTAACACTAATTAATTATTTGTTGTGCTGGGGATGGATGCTGGGCAGTGCTCAGCCACTAAGCTGCGTGTATTCTGTTATTCATACTTGATTTTACTTACATTATTAATGGACTGATTTGTAGTCTTTTTAGAACGTTTCAGAATTTATTAAAATGATTTATCTTCTGGCCGTTAGTTATAAATAAAGCAATACCTTTTATTAATTACAGGCAGTACTACTTCCTAGTAAACTCCCGAGCTTCTTTTAAGCAGTGACGTTCAAGTTTGGAGCTTTGAAGATTGGAATTTCCTTTGATGTATTTGTGTGCAGAGAGAGAGAGTAGCCATGTTGAGGTACTATAATAAGGCTATGTTTTTATTTAAAAAGATCATCTCTTTGCCTAAACCATAATAAGTAGATACTATCTCTTAAGGTAAAACTTGGTGAAGTAAAGCCAGAAGTAGATAAAATGGCAAAAGATGGCACTATTAAACTGTTTCATAACCCATTGCTGTCAAATTGTGGCTTTAACAATTCTTTTTTTAATGTTGGTCCTGGCCTTGAACTCTGGGCCTGGCTGTGCTGTCTTTGAGCTTTTTTTTTTTTTCCTCGAGGCTAGCTCTCGACTGCTTGAGCCACAGCTCCTTTCAGCTTTTCGGTGGTTCGCTGGACATAAAAGAGTCTCATGGACATAAGACGGAGCTCGCTTTGAACCGTGATCCTCAGATCTCAGCTTCCTGAGTAGCTGGGATGACAGGCGGGAGCACTGGTACTGGTTGGTACCCAGCCGAGTCATGGCTTCTTGGGTAGCAACTTTTTTTTTTTTCTTTTGAGACAGAGTGACTTTAGCCCAGGCTGCCTACTACTTGAGATCCTCCATGGCTGCTGTTAGAAGAATGTACCAGCATGCCCAGCCCGTGTAGAATCTTGTAACTGTGACTTTTTGGCTTGTAATCTGGACTTCTGATGTACTTAAATTTGTGATGGTAACTCTTCCGATATGCTTATTCTTTAATGATCGTCATGTTCTAAGGAAACACAAAGTTGTTTGATCTGGAGGCAAGCCCAGAAGTAAGTCAAATTGATGGTTATTTACCTCTCTGTTTAATAGATTTTTTACTTCTTACAGTCTAGGTCATTACAAACCCTAATGATGCTCTAGGCTTTCTTTAGTGAATCTCACTGGAAATACTTGCTTCTGAGATTTTATTTTCTTTTGAACTGCCAGGATAGGAAAAAAAAAATTACGCTGGGAAGGTGGCTTAGTAGAGCACTTAGTAGAGCACATACTCAGAAAAAGCTGGAACTGGAGCTGTGGCTCAAATAGTAGAGTGCTAGCCTGGAGCTAAAAGCTCAGGGCCCAGTGTCTAGGCCCTGAGTTTAAACCCCTGGAGTGGCAAACAAAACAAAACAAAACCTAAAATCCAAAATAGAAACAAGTAAAAACTTGATTGCATCAAAATAATAGGAGCCAAGGCTTTGCTTAAACCTCGGCAGGCCTGTGAAATAATGCATCTTGCTTTGTACAGGACGTCCTTACTTGATAGAAGGAGTGAAGATAAGCCACCAAAAACCAGAAGTAGAGGTGTGGCTTGAGTGGTAGAGCGCCAGCCTTGAGGCAGAAAGCTTAAGGGACAGGGCCCCACCCCTGAGTTCAAATCCCAGTACTGGCTTGTGTGCACGCGCGCGCGCACACACACACTCTCACAAAGTACACTTCCTCTTGTACTGTACATGTTTTTCTTCTGGATCTGCTGGAGAAGCTAGGATCGTGTGCATTCTAGGCAAGAGATCTACCACTGAGCCGTGCCCCTCAGCCCCTCTTATACGTTCATGTTTCTGAAATCTGTTTGAAGCCAGACCCCAGGGCCACACATCTATGATACCAGCTGCTGGGGCCGGGGGTTGTTCTGAGACAGGAGGATGTGACTTTGAGGCCAGCTTGGGCAGCAGTGGACCTTCTTCCCAGAGCATTACTGTGCTAGCTTGGAACGGGTCTTGGTGCGCTCACACCACTTTGTGACAGTCCAGTGTGTATTCTATCAAATATCCATAACCTTTTGTTTTGTAGTATTGATATGTACTATTTGATATTCTCCTTTAAGTAAAGAATAAAGTTGATGCACTTCCTCTATTCATCTGAGCCCCTTCAGTGTCGGGTGAACTTCTGAATTCATTTACTCTGTTTTTTTTGTCAGTTGTGGGGCCTGAACTCTGGGCCTGGCGCTGCCCCTCAGCTCTTCAGCTCAAGGCTTAGCGCTCTACCACTGGAGCCACAGCGCCACTTCCAGCTTTTTCTGCTTATGTGGCGCTGAGGAATCGAACCCAGGGCCTCATGCATGCAAGGCCAGCGCTCTACCACTGAGCCACCTGCCCAGCCCCTCCTAGCCCTTGTATTCACTTACTCTTGTACTGTACTGACTACTCAGGGCCTCGTGCCCCGACACAAGTGGCCTCGCCCTGATGTGCACTCAGCCTGGAGGTCTGGTTGGTGGATTTCTCTCCCCTTCCCCCTCCTCCCTCTCCCTTCTTTGCCTGGAGCCAGGTGACCTAGGTTGGCATCAGACTCCCCATCCTCGGCCTCCGCTTCCTGAGTGCAGGGATTATACAGCTCTCTCTGCTTTTAATAAGATCAATCTCTCCCTTTGAGCGGTTGACGTTTTCCTAGATTCTTCGGCCAATTAGACGAATAGAGGCAGTGTGCATACAGCGTGTGCACGCGAGGCGTCTTGAGCATCCTAGGGACACGTGAGGGGTCGGGATGACACCCCAGAGCTTTCTCCACCCCTGGGCAAGCCCAGCGAGCTGTTTCCTGTGGCCTCGCTGTCCTTGGCGTCATGGGAAGATACAGTGTCAGGGTGCACCGCTCAGCCATGTTCTGTGGAAGGGCAGCTGTGGACCGAGGAGGTGGTGTGGTGGTTGGCTTCCAGATGTTAACCCCTGGCTGGCAGGGACGGGGCCCGGCACGCCTTTAGGGAGACCACAGTGAAATGGAAATGAGATGGTTTCTGGGCCTTACTGCCTGCCACGCGTGAACTTGGACGAGTTTGGAGATGGGTGTGAAGAGGTGTCTCGTCGCGCAGCGAGGAGCATGAATGAAATGCCCAGATGGGCACGCAGCCCATTTTGGAGGCTCCCCCCCCCCCCCCCCCCCCCCCCCCCCCCGTCTTCCCACAGCTAAGTGGCAGTATTGCACCAAAAGAACCATTCGTTAGAAGTCATCGGGACACACTCTGCGTGTGACCCAGAGCTCTTTCCACCCTGGGGTTGGCTTCTTTGTACGGTGCAGGCCAGCACAGAGCCCGCAGCTGTGGGGGCAGGGGGGTGTGCTTGCCACCTTTGTCCAGCTTGCAGCCCACGTGACTAGAAGAGACAGAACGTCATTTCTGGGCTGAGAAAGCCACGCACACACGCGGCGAGGCTAGACTGATGTGCTGGGCAGAGCGGAGAGAGGAAGAGACGCGATGGATTCTGGGAAGAACGGGTTCCCTGCTAGGCTTCTGTGCCCGCCTAAGGTGTTGGCAGGTTACTACGGACCCGACCCAGTCCCTTACATAGTGTTGAGTAGGTATGTTTGTGTTTCGCTTTTGTGTTGGTACTTGGGTCTGGGTGCTACCTCTCAGCTTTTTTGTTTGAGGCTGGCGCTCTACCACTTGAGCCACAGCTCCACTTCCAACTGTTTTGCTGGTTATTTGGAGATAAGAGTCTCCCAGAGTTTCTTGCCCAGGCTGGCTTTGAACCAGCATCCTCAGATGTTAGCCTCCTGAGGAGCTAGAATTAGAGGCCTGAGTCACTAGATGCTTGGCTGGATGAGTTTTTTTGTTTTTTGTTTCCCTAAACCAGTAATTCTCTGGGCAAATAATATGCTAAATGCGTGAAGGTCATTTTGCAAGAGATTACATAGATACAAAATAGTTTTACTAAAAACACACAGTTACAGCTACTAAAACTTCGAATAGGACAAAAATTCCAGTATTGCTGTTGCGTTCTGTTCTCAGCTGCTCTCTGGGCCAGTTACCCGGGTTTGGACTCAGGAGCTCAACACTTGCTTGGCTCGCTTGCCCAGCTGAGTGCTCTCTTTGTTGTTGTTGGTTGTGGGGCTTGAACTCGGGGCCTGGGCCGCTGTCCTTCAGCTCAAGGCCAGCGCTCTACCACTGGAGCCACAGCACCACTTCCGGTTTTGTGAGTGGTTTATTGGAGATAAGAGTCTCACAGACTTTCCTGCCCGGGCTGGCTTTGAACCACGATCCTCAGATCTCAGCCTCCTGAGTAGCTGGGATTACGGGCGTGAACCACCGGCGCCTGGCTGAGTGCTCTTACCATTTGAGCCCACCCCTACCTTTGCTCTTTTCCAGTTATTTTGGAGATGGAATCTTGGAGAATTTTCTGTCTGGACTGTTACTGTATCTGAGAGCATGGGATCTGTAAGAAAAGGACAGCTGTATACACACACGTAATAAAAGATTTGATTACCTGTATTCTCAAGAGACAGTCCCTATGTCAAAGGTACAAACTCTTTAGAGGCAAAAAAGAAATCTTACCTATTTTAGCAGTTTGTTGATCTAAGTCCAACACTGGGAATGACAATTTGTAGGATGAAAACTGACTAAAAATCAAGTGATGTGACTGTGTGTGTGTGTGTGTGTGTGTGTGTGTGTGTGTGTCTGTGTGTGTTACTGGGTCTGGAACTCAGGGCCTGGGTGCTGTCTCCTACCTTTCTTGCTCAAGGCTTGACCACTTGCATTGCGGTTCCACTCTGGCTTTTGGGTGGCTTACTGGAGGCTCATGAGCATGGTCCTCAGATCTCAGCCTTCTGAGTAGCCGAGGTTTACAGGCGTGCGTCCCAGCGCCCAGCCTGGGCTTGGTTTTTAAGATTTGTCAGATGGATCCAGTCTTTATTTAATCTAAGGCCAATTACTTCTCATCCCTGATGCCAGATGTGCGGAGCGGTTCAGTCTGGGTGTAGGACCCAGAGCCAGCTTCACCCCCTGTGGGTTTCTGGCAGTGTTTCTAGATGCGAGTCCAGTGTCCAGAGTCTTCAGCACTCTTGTCTGGTTTGTCTTGTGGGGGGGGGGGGGCGCGTGGGGAGGAGACTTGTTTGTCCTGGTTACTCCTGGTCTGGGAGTTTTCTAGCCCCAAAGGGGACTTAGATGGGTGATTTTCATGCCCCAGAACCCCCTGCTGTGCCAGCCCCTCCCTGCCCCCAGGGTGTCCACCTACAGAGTCACCCGGCACAGATCAGGGGCCTGGGGCCGCGTGGGCTCCCTCCTCCTTGTGGACCCGGCTGGGGAGAAGCCGGCGCTGGGCTGCTCGCAGCGCTTTTCTTGGTTCTATGAAAATCACTACAGCTGGGTTATAAAAAGGAAGCAAAGGAGGCAAAGAGACCCTCAGGGAAGAGGAAGCAGACCATCCCCATTTCACATACATGCACCTGTGCTTTGTATATAATGTGTAGCATATTTACCTTAGAATTTACAATAACATATAATACGCTAATATATTACACATTGTAGTAATATATGTGGAATGCATATATAATATGAAAACTTATATATGTATACATATGATGTCAAACTCCAACATGATGTATATATGTGTGATATCTATCATCTATCTATCTATGAACACATTATAAATACATATGACCTTTTTTTTTTTTTTTTGCCAGACCTGGGGCTTGAACTCAGGGCCTGGGCGCTGTCCCTGAGCTGCTTTTGCTCAAGGCTGGCCCTCTACTGCTTGAGCCACAGCACCACTTCTGGCTTTTTCTGTGTATGTGGTACTGAGGAATCGAACCCAGGACTTCATGCATGCTAGGTGAGCGCTCTACCACTGAGCCACCTGCCCAGCCCCTGACATTATAATAATGTAGTTGAATGAAGATTGATCAAGCAAAAATGTTTTGAGAGGCCTATACTACTATACTATATACTACTGTATATTATATATACTTTATGCTACTATACTATATATACTTTATGCTACTATACTATATATACTACTATATACCATATATACTTTATGCAACTATACTATATATACTTCTCTATATTATATATATTTTTATAAGGCCAGGATGGGAAGGTGTGGGTATGGGGAGTGGGGGTGGGGGAATACAGGAGGGGATAATAAAGCTCAGGTCCCATTTGTCCCTCAGTGTGTGGACTTGGTTATAACGAAGCAGTATAAGAATGAGGCTAGGGTAAGGAACTGAACTAATAGTAAGAGTTAGGAAGTAGTTGATTGCTAGCGCACTTGTGCTGTTACCTTTCAGAGTCACGTGCTGCGTGGAGCACATGATGCAAATAAGAATGACGTGGAAAGAGCCGAGGGGAGGTTTGGGCGGGGAAAGCGTGATGTAAGATTCTCCTTGAAGACATTTGGCCAGGAGGGTAAGAAGATGAGGTCTGCCTTTAAAACCCAAAGAACTCATGGCTGCTTCATCTGGTTTGTTAGTATGTTAGCACATTTAAATCTTTCCCTCTTGCCCCTTTTCAGCCTGTATGTTATCCAAGTCTGGGGGAAATTCTAGAGAGTTCTTTGCTAATGCTTCTTACTTCGTGCAAGTTTCAAGTAGAATTCTGTAACGAAAAAGTATGAGGAAGCTGGGTGCAGGTGGTGCACCCCTGAAATCCTAGCTACTCAGGAGGCTGAGATCTGAGGATCACGGTTTGAAGCCAGCCTGCGCAGAAAAGTCCCCATGAGACTCTGATCTCCAGTTCATTGATCACCAGAAAATCGTAAGGGTGGTTGTGGCTCAAAGTGGTAGCACAGTAGCCTTGGGCAAAAAAATCTCAAGGACAGTGCCCAGGCCCTGAGTTCAAGCCCCAACTCCCCCCCCCCCCAAAAAAAAAAAAGTAGGGGGAAATAATTGGACATTCCTTCACCTGCTCTTTGCTCAGTGTCCACTTTTGCTTCAGTTATTTTTTTTAACCTCTTTGAAGGATTTTCAAGCAAATCTCCCGACTTCTCCAGTCACTAACCTCCTGCATTTCTGTGATGACTTTCATCATCAGTGCTACTGCTAACACTGAGCAAAATTAGCAGTAGTTTCTAGGCATCCTTTGGTAGCAAATGTATAACCAAATCTCCCTATCTGCCTCAGAAGCATTTTTGTATTGTTTGAACTAGAAAACCCAGTGCATGAGTTTCACTGTTTTTTTCCTTTTCTTTTTCTGCCAGCCAAGGGGCTTGAGCTCAGGGCCTGGACACTGTCCAAGGCTGGTACTCTACCACATGAGCCACAGCACCACTTCTGGCTTTTTCTGATTATGTGGTACTGAGGAATCGAACCCAGGGCTTCATGCATGCAAGGCAAGCGCTCTACCACTGAGCCACCTGCCCAGCCCTACGTTTTTTTTTTTCTTTTTTCTTCCTCCTCAAACCTTGTTAAAGTAGTGTGTGAAACATGCCACCGGCTGCACTGTGATGTCTGTGTTTTTGTTGTGATTCTTGGTCCTGTATTCCTGTTACTGTTACTGGCTGGTGCTCTACTGCTTGAGCCACTGTGCCACTTCTGGTTTTTGGGTGGTTCATTGGAGATAAGAGTCTCTTGGGGACTTTTCTGTCCAGGCTGGCTTCAAACCGTGATCCTCAGATCTCAGCCTCCTGAGAAGCTGGGATGACAGGCGTGAGTTACTGATTGCTGTGGTGCTGGGGCCTTGGGCATGCTAATAATGGTGTTTTTTTTTTTTTTTAAACTTTTTTTCTTTAACTTCTTTAAGTTTTACTAAAACAGAAAGGTGTAGAGGCTGGATTAAATTCCCAGTCATGAGTACATCAGGAGGGTACGGCCTGCTTTGTCCTTACCGAGTCCACCATTAGTCTTTCCAGTGGTTTTATTCGTTGGTGGTTCATTGGATTTTCTACTTCTTTGGTTCCTTCCACATTTGTCAGTGTGCCTTCTTTGGTAGGTAACATTTCCCACTTCATTAGGGCTGTGTAATCTAATGAAAGGTAGTTCCTAGAAAATGGCAGTATTCACGCTTGCGTTTTCTTTCTTTTCCTTTTTTGGGGTTGGCGCTGGGGTTTGATCTTTGGGTCTGGGTGCTGTTCCTTAGCTTTTTCTCTCGAGGCTGGCTCTCTCCTGTTGGAGCTACATCTCTGCTCTGCTTTATTCGGTTGTTAATTGGAGATCAGAGACGTGCAGACATTTCTGTCCGGGCTGGCTCTGCACCTTGGCCCTTGCTCCTCAGATCTCAGGTAGGGTGGCGGGGCGAGCCTCCCGCGCCTGCCTGCCTGCCTGCAGTCTGGCTCTCCTGGGGGCCAGGCCTGTGCCTTCCCGCGCCCTGCCCCGGGGCGTTCCCGGGGCCTCATCCCGGGCTCCCCTCCCCAGGGCTCCCCTCCCCAGCGGCCTCATCCCGCGCTCCCCCTCCCCAGGGCTCCCCTCCCCAGCGGCCTCATCCCGGGCTCCCCCTCCACTGCGCTCTCCCGGGGCTGGGTCCCCCTCCACTGCGCTCTCCCCGGGGCTGGGTCCCCCTCCACTGCGCTCTCCCCGGGGCTGGGTCCCCTCCACTGCGCTCTCCCGGGGCTGGGTCCCCCTCCACTGCGCTCTCCCCGGGGCTGGGTCCCCTCCACTGCGCTCTCCCCGGGGCTGGGTCCCCCTCCACTGCGCTCTCCCCGGGGCTGGGTCCCCTCCACTGCGCTCTCCCCGGGGCTCTCCCCGGGGCTGTCCCCGGCTGCCCTGATCGCCGTCCCGCGCTCTCCCCCTCCCCGCAGCTGTTCACCGATGGGATCACTAACAAGCTCATCGCCTGCTACGTGGGGGACGCCATGGAGGACGTGGTCCTGGTGAGGATCTACGGCAACAGGACGGAGCTGCTGGTGGACCGCGAGGAGGAGGTGAAGAGCTTCCGCGTGCTGCAGGCGCACGGCTGCGCGCCGCGGCTCTACTGCACCTTCAACAACGGGCTCTGCTACGAGTTCATCCAGGGCGAGGCCCTGGGCCCGCGCCACGTCCGCCGCCCCGACGTCTTCAGGTGGGTCTGCCGGGGGGGGGCACCCCGCCATCTTCAGGGGGGCCCCACCCCGCCATCTTCAGGCGGGCCTGCCGGGTGGGCCTCCCCCCGGGGACCGCGCTGGGGCGGGGCCCGAACGGGCGCCGACGCACCGACCCCGGTGCCGGCCCTTCCGGGGCCTGAACTCGGGGCCTGAACCCAGGGCCTGGGCGCTGCCCCCGAGCTCTTTCACTCAAGGCTGGCGCTCTACCTCTTGAGTCACAGCACTACTTCTGGCTTTTTCTGCTGATGGGGTGCTGAGGAATCGAACCCAGGGCTTCATGCATGCGGAGGCGAGCACTCTACCCCGGAGCCACAGTCCCCGCCCTTTCACAGTTGTTGAGTAATCCTTTGTCACTGGCTTGGTATTTAAGTTGCTTATGTCAGTGTCATTTTCTGTGAAGATTGTCTTAAATGTGCTTGATGATTTTTCTCTGAATCTCAACTTTGAAAATGTGCTTTCTGGCTGGGAGATGGTGGCTCCCACCTGTCATCCCAGCTACTCAGGAGGCTGAGATCTGAGGATCACAGTTCAAAGCCAGCACATGGTTCAAAGCCAGCACAAACAGGAAAGTCCATGAGACTTACCCCCAGTTAACCACCAGAAAACCCAAAGTGGTGCTGTGGCTCAAGTGGTAGAGCGTTAGCCTTGAGCTAAAGAGCTGAGGGACAGTGTCCAGGCCCTGAGTTCAAGTCCCATGACTGACAAAAACAAAAAAAAGAAAATGCACTTTCTGATCTTGGAAACCCTAGCAAATGAGATTGATTTGAAAACAGCAGGTCCCGGGTTCCCAGACATTCCCTTCCACTTCTGAAAAGTCACTGAGCATCCATTTTAATATCTGGTTTATATATGTGGCCGCTATTTACCATATTCGAAGTTAAAACCAATGTTGGAGAAGACATAGCAAGTGGGCATCCATCCTACAAGCTGTCACTGGGATGGGCTGTGTAGATGCTGAGCCTCCTCTGGGCCCTCTCTGGGCAAGAGAGCAGAGTGAGAATAGTTCGTATGACTTAGGAAGAACACTAGTTTTTAATCTCGTGGAAGGATCCGTGGGGCATCTTTTAAACATGGGCAAATTAAGACAGGTGCCAGTGGCTCACGCCTGTCATCCTGGCTACTCAGGAGGCTGAGATCTGAGGATTGTGGCTGAGCAGGAAAGCCTATAAGACTCTTTATCTCCAATGGACCACCAAAAAATCAAAAGTGGAGGTGTGGTTTCAGTGGCAGAGCACCAGCCTCCAGAGGAGAAGCTCAGAGACAGCGCCTCTCTCTCAGGTCTAGCCCCAGACTTCCGTTCTCATCTGAAAGAGGGAGCTACACTAGTACTTACTTCTAGGGTTACTTTAGGAATTGCATTTTGGTTTTTCTTCTTGTGGGACTGAGTTTCGCATTCAAGACCTTGGTCGTGCTGGGCGGGTAGGTGTTCTACCACCTGAGCCACAGCCCAGCCCTCTTCAGAAAGGGTCTCTTGCTGTGGTCCAGTCTGGTCTTGGAGGTGGACCTCTTACCTGTACCTTCTGCAGAGCCGGGACAGGTGTCTACCGCAGGCTCTGCCCAGCGTGGTGCTTTTTATTCTTTGTTTTTAAATACAAGAGAGGGCCTCATTCATTTCTTGCACGTGAATATCTGCTGTTCAGTTCTCCAGCACTTGTGGAAAGCCTGCCTTCTCCAGGAGTCCTCTGGTGCTACTTTGTCAGAAATTGCTACGTGTGTTTGTGTGGGCTGTTTCTGTTACCCGATTTGATTCCTCCGCCCACCTCTTCTTCTGTGCACACACCACTGTGTCGTGTATTCCAGGCCTGGAGTTTGGGCAGCGTGTGTCCTCTGTCTCATTCTTCTCTGACGCTGTGGTCTGTGGTGTGCGGGTGTGGGGGTGTGCACGTCACTTGAGTATCCCTGTGTTGCCGGGCTCTATTCGCAGGCTGGGCCTGCACTTGGGTTGCTTTGCGTCTGTAGATCCGAGCATCCTCTCCTGATGAAAAGAAGTCTTCTCGGAGTGTCCATCCTCCCCGCTGATTGGCTAACCTGTCCAGCCTCTCCACTGATTGGCTTGCCAGTCTGTTCTCTTCATTGATTGGCTTATCTGTCCAGCCTCCCACTGATTGGCTAACCTGTCCATCCTCTCCACTGATTGGCTTACCTGTCCATCCTCCCCACTGATTGGCTTGCCAGTCTGTTCTCTTCATTGATTGGCTTACCTGTCCAGCCTTTCCACTTATTGGCTTATCTGTCCAGCTTCTCCACTGATTGGCTAACCTGTCCATCCTTTCCACTGATTGGCTTGCCTGTCCATCCTCTCCACCGATTGGCTAACCTGTCCATCCTCTCCACTGATTGGCTTGCCAGTCTGTTCTCTTTATTGATTGGCTTGCCTGTCCATCCTCTCCACCGATTGGCTAACCTGTCCATCCTCTCCACTTATTGGCTTGCCTGTCCATCCTCCCCACTGATTGGCTTGCCAGTCTGTTCTCTTCATTGATTGGCTTACCTGTCCAGCCTTTCCACTTATTGGCTTATCTGTCCAGCCTCTCCACTGATTGGCTAACCTGTCCATCCTCTCCACTGATTGGCTTGCCTGTCCATCCTCTCCACTGATTGGCTTGCCTGTCCATCCTCTCCACTGATTGGCTTGCCTGTCCATCCTCTCCACTGATTGGCTTGCCTGTTTCCTCGGGAAGGTGTGGTAGGCCCCTCCTGTGTTGATTGTGTTAGGTTTACACCTGCTTTTTATCCAAGGACGAGGATGACAGCAGAAGGCTTGTGGCTGACTTGTTACTGCGTGCAGGGATGATTGACTTCTCACTCATGCCACCCGTGGCCAGAGAGAAGTGGAGCTGTGCGCGTGAACCTCACCCCTGCTACACCCTGCACCCGGGGAATCCCTTCTCCTGGGAGTTCCTCACAGACTTAAATTTTCTTCATGGGCAGTTGATACACACGGAAATAATCTGCTCAGTCAGCGCATTCTTGTTTGATTCTGTTGCATTGCCTTGGCTAAAGCCCAGTACCTCGAGGTGGGAGAAGGCATGAGCTTACGTTCTCCTAATTAGTAGGCAGGCCATTTTTTATTTTTATTTTTATATTCATGTCTATTTTTTGTCTTATCCTGGGGCCTGAACTCAGGGCCTGGGCGCTGTCCCTCAGCTCTTCAGCTCAAGGCTAGCACTCTACCACTTGAGCCACAGCGCCACTTCTGGCTTTTTCTGTTTATGTGGTGCTGAGGAATCGAACCCAGGGCTTCATGCGTGAGAGGCAAGCGCTCTACCACGGAGCCACCTGCCCAGCCTGAGAAATGCTCTTTAAGAAATACAAAATACAGATTTGTTTTTTTAGCTACGTGTAAAGTTTACTAATTGAAAATAGCTAGTGTGCTCTTGGGGTTTCCAAAAGACTGTTTTCTTCTTATAAGCATTTAACACATTTTATTTCTAGTCACAGTAATTATACAAAACATAAAAAAGGAGCATCCTCGCCATTGTCTGCAAAGCGAACAGCCCAGGCATGTTAAGTACATTCTCGTGGCTAGCTCCCTGATGCCCAGAAATCTCCTCGTCGGGCATCAGAGCACACCTCTTCTTCACGGCATAACTCCCTCTTCCGCTCTCCCCTGGCCCCTGCCCGCCACCCTGTCCCCTCCTCTGAGTTTTGCCTCTGCTAGCTGCTTTATGTGAGTGGCACTGTCCACCGGTCGTGTTGTGCTGTCTTTGCATGATGTCCTTGTGGTAGCAGGTGCCACAGTGCCAGTTGTGTACTTTTTCTTTGTTGGTGCTGGTGCTCAGCTCCGGGGTCTTGTGCGTGCTATACACACAGCCTGGAAATCCTCTTCCCCTCCACCCTCTGACATTTTTTGTTTTAAGAGGCTCCCTGTATAGCTGGGGCAAGCCTAGAATCTGTTGATCTTTCTGCTTCAGGCTCCAGAGTGCAGGGATTGCAAGTGTGAGTCCTTGCAGCCTCCTTCCTCTTCAGGGCTGCGTCGTATTCCTCTTACCGTACTGGATTTTGGGTATTCATCATGGATAACTGGGTTGCTGGCATGTCTTCAGCCTTTGGAATAATTTCGCTATGAACCTGGGGAAGCAGACTCCCCCGGAGGTCTGACCTCAGCTCTTTCATTCTTGACCCAGAAGTAAAACTATTGGATCATATGATAATTCTATTTGTAAGTTTTTCTTTTTTGCTATTAGTACTAGGGCTTGAACCCAAGACCTGGGTACTATCCCTGAGCTTTTTTTGCTCAAGGCTGGTACTCTACCATGTGAGCCACAGCTCCACTTCTGACTTTTTTTTGCTGCTGAGTTGGGAGTTAAGAGTCTGCAGGACTTTGCTACTCCATCTGGTTTTGAACTGTGATCCTCGGATCTCCGCCTCCTGAGTGGCCAGGACGACAGGCGTGAGCCACTGGCGCCCAGCTTGGCCGAGTTTTCTTACTAGATACAGTGTCCTGATGGCTGCGAGCACTGTCTTGGGTGGATTTGCATTTCCCTAAGAATGATGAGCAATGCGGAACATGTATTTTGAGCCTTATGATTATCTTTGGAGAAACACCTTATTTTAGTTCTAATTGTATTGTTCTTTTTGTTCAAGAGTTCGTTCTTAACCTCGGCCCGTGGTCAAAGGCACGTGCTGCCACACTTAGGATCGGGTTATAAACTCAGCCTGAAGCTTGAGAAACTCCCGAGTTTAGAGATGCATGTGATACACCTGCCCTACCGAATAACATGGCTTAGAACACTATAGACCTGCTGCGGTAGCGCTGGTGTGGCCCGCCCGACTCGTGGCGCTCTGCTGCCACCTAGCCCTGCTCGGGAGCATTGCAGGCGCCGTGGTGGCTCTGCTGAATCCTGGCGACCCGTAGTGACTCGCAGCTCTCTTTGCTCCTCTGGCTGGCTTTCCACTCTGCTGGTTGTGTTCTTTTGGGCACAGCTTTAAGTTGTGACGTAGTCCATTTTATCTAGACGCCTGTGAAGGTAAATGGAGTCATCTGAGGCATCGCTGCAGTTACACAGGGCTGGGAAGCTTTTTACCCTGAGTTTTCTGAGAGTTCTTATAATTTTTGCTCTTTTTTTTGTTATGTTTTTCTTTTTTGTGGTGCTGGTTACTGGGGCTTGAACTCAGAACCTGGCGCTGTCCCTTAGCTCTTTTGCTCAGGCTGGCACTTTACCACTTGAGCCACAGCTCCTTTTTTTTTGGTGGTTTATTGTTTTACAGACTTTCCTGCCTGGGCTGGCTTCAAACCACGATCCTCAGATCTCAGCCTCCTGGGTAGTCAAGATTATAGGTCTGAGCCGCCAATGCTCTGGCTCTGTTTATTTTGAGAAACAGAACAGACTGGTCTCTAATTTGCTATTCTGCATCAGTTTCTGTGTGCTGGGATTATAGACGTGTCCCACCAAACCTGGCCCTAGCCCTTAGGTTTAGGTGTTTGAGTCTTTTTTTTTTGGTCATGGGGCTTGAACTCTGGGCTTGGGCACTGTCCCTGAGCTCTTCAGCTCAAAGCAAGCGCTCTACCACTTGAGCCACAGCGCCACTTCCTGTTTCCTGGTGGTTAGCTAGAGATCAGAGTCTCATGGACTTTCCTGCCTGGGCTGCTGGCTTTGAACCATGATCCTAAGATCTCAGCCTCCTGAGTAGCTAGGATGATAGGCGTGAGTTTTGAGTGAGTGTCTGTCTGTAGTGTAAGGAAGCAATGCTATTTCACGTTTTTTTGCATGTAGACTTGTAGATGTTCGAGCACCCTGGAGTGGCCTGGCTTCCTTGGCGAATGTAGTGTCACGGCGTATTGTGCGCTTCTTTGGGGTTCTCTGTTCCGTTTGTCCACGTGTCTGTGCTTAGTGCTGCACTGTTGGGTAACTGGCTCTGTACAAGTTTTGAAGGTAGCAGTGTAAGACTTCCAACCTTTCCTTTTCAAGGTGGTTTTAGCCAATTCAAGATCCCTTGAGGTTTTGCATGAAAATTTGATCATTTTTTTCTTTTTTGGTCAGTCCTGGGGCTTGAACTCATGGCCTGGGCGCTGTCCCTCAGCTCTTCAGCTCAAGGCTGGCGCTCTACCACTTGAGCCACGAGCCACAGCGTCACTTCTGGTTTTGTGAGTGGCTTATTGGAGACCAGAGTCTCACGGACTTCCCTTCTGGGCTGGCTTTGAACCATGATCCTCAGATCTCAGCCTCCTGAGTAGCGAGGATTACAGGCGTGAGCCACCAGTGCCCGGCTATGTTTTATTTTCAGCTTCATTGGTTAAGTTGATTCCTAAGGATTCCATTCTTTTTTATGCTGTGGTCTTTTTAGGGTTGTGTATTGTTAGAAAAAGCACATAATTTTTGTATGTTGAGTTGACTTTATTTTACAACTTTACTGAGTTTGCTTTTTTTAATACGAGATACTAATTTTCTTAGAATTTGCATGGTTTGTTTAATCTGTTTATAAAAAAACTTAGGTCATATTTAATGTTTAAACTAGTGTGGCTGCTTTTTAAATACATAGATGCTGTGATTTATATAGATGTATAAATGGAACTATTTCTGTCTATGTGCTGGTTTATATATAATACACATTTGTTTTATGACTGAGGACTGAGCTCAAGGATTTGAACCCTTGAACCTTTTGTCATAGTAACCAAAAAGGACCAAAATAGCTCTTCTGCCTACAACAGAAGAGCAGTGGTTTTGAGACCTGTTGAAATTGGCTTCATTTGTAGCCTCTGAAAAGCAGTGTATAACAGATGTGACTTTCTTATTTAAAAACTGGACAGCTATGTATGCCTGGGCAGGTGGCTCAGTGGTAGAGTGCTTGCCTGGCATGCATGAAGCCCTGGGTTCGAGTCCTCAGTACCACATACACAGAAAGTGGCTCTGTGGCCCAAGTGGTAGAGTGCTAGCCTTGAGCAAAAGAGACTTAACCAGGCCCTGATTTCAAGTCCCAGGACTGGCAAAAAACAAAAAACGCCCCACATGGGCAGCTAGCTGGGTGCTTATGGTTCACACCTTATAATCCTAGATCCTCAGGAGGCTGAGATCTGAGGATTACAGTTCAGAGCTGGCCAGGGCAAAAACAGTCAGTGAAACTCTTATCTCCATTTAACCCTCAAAAAGCCCAAAGTGGAGCTATAGCCCAAGCAGTAGAGAACCAACAAGGCTGAGAGCAAAACTAAGCCAGACTGTAAAGCCCTGAGTTCAAGCCCTACTTCTAGCATAAAAAACAAAACCAAACTCCAGGCAGTATGTTTTTGTATAGGACAACACAAATTTCCCTATACAGAAAGCACTATTTTTCTTTCTTTTTTTTCTTTTCTTTTTTTTTTTTGGGGTCCAGTCGTGGGGCCTGAACTCTGGGCCTGGGCGCTATCCCTCGGCTCTTCAGCTCAAGGCTAGCACTCTACCACTTGAGCCACAGTGCCACTTCCAGTTTGCTTGGGGTCCATTGGAGATCAGAGTCTCCTGGACTTTCCTGCCCAGGCTGGCTTTGAACTGCGATCCTCAGATCTCAGCTTCCTCAGTCTCAACCCTCCTGGGATGAGAGGCGGGAGCCACTGGTGTCGGGCCTGTTCATAACTGTTCATGGAAGAACTTGGCCTGATAAGGGCGGCTTAGGAGGCTGGCCTGGGACAGTGGGTCTCCGTGGCTGTGCTGGGCAGGAGCTGTCAGGCGATCGTGGTCGAACCGGTCAGCCCGTCCTCTTGCGGCCATCCGGCCTGCACCCCGATCACGGAGGGGAGATGCCCGCCCGCCTGTGTGGGGAGGAGGCTGTTTGGCTTTAGGCGTGTTCACTGGATTTCTACAAGGAAAGGCACATTTCAATGCCTAGCAGACAGCGGGGCAGCCTGACTGACGAATCTCCTCCACAGCGTGAACCTCACCCCGCGCCCCATCTTCTTTCTAATGCTGTTTGATGCAGGCTCATAGCTCGTCAGCTCGCCAAAATCCATGCCATCCACGCGCACAACGGCTGGGTCCCCAAGTCCAACCTGTGGCTGAAGATGGGGAAATACTTCTCTCTCATTCCTGCAGGATTCGCCGACGAAGCGCTTAATCAAAGGTACGACTCAGTTTTGCACTTTGTTTTTTGGGGAAGGGGCTTGTCCTGGACAGATAGGCTGCAAGCGCTGCCTTATCTCTGTGCCGGGGAGGAGACCATCCTGTGTGGGCTCCTACGGGGGCTTCGGGGCCCCCGTAAGATCACCCCTGCTCTACTAGATAGAGATAGGAACGCAGAGCATTTGTTTGAAAACGGTTGGAACACAAGGACACATAGTTAGGAGCTGACCGGGGAGATCCTTTAAAAAAAAAATGGTTCAAAGCTGACAAAAGCTTTATTGGGACAGAATACTAATACCGAAAACAGGGACTTAGCTCACGCTGCTGTGACTTGTGTTTTTCTTTTTGGCCAGTCCTGGGGATTGAACTCAGGGCCTGGGTGTGGTCCCTGAGCTGCTTTTGCTCAAAGCTAGCGCTCTACCACTTGAGCCACAGCACCACTTCCAGCTTTTTCTGTGTATGTGGTGTGCTGAGGAATCGAACCCAGGGCTTCATGCATGCGAGGCAAGCGCTCTACCCCTGAGCCACCTGCCCAGCCCCATTTCCTCTAGTTTTTTAATGTTAGGTTAATTCTTAGATTTTTTTTTCCCCCTTTTCTACCCAAAGACTTAACCATTGCTTAGTTTTCCTTTCTTCATGTATAAGTTGTATCCTAAAAGTTTCTTTATTTTTCAGCTCTTGGGACATGTTGCTCTGTTGTTTATTTTTAGATGGGCAGAATTTACTCAGAGTAGATTTGAATTCTTAACATTTAAAAAAAATGCCACTAAGATAAACAAGGCCTACCTCTTGTTTTGAAATGAAAGGTTCCTAAGAGATATTCCAAGCTCCCAGCTTCTCCAGGAGGAGATGGCGTGGTTGAAGAACATTCTTTCTAGCCTGGGCTCGCCGGTTGTTCTGTGTCATAACGATCTATTGTGTAAAAATATCATCTACAATGAGAAAGAAGGTAGGTATTCGACCTTACCAGTAAGTCAGATGGCTTCTTCTAGATGCTTCGTGGCCCTTTGATATGTGTACCAAGTTAAGATAAATGATTTGAAATGCACCCACTTAAAAATGTGCCTGAAAATTTCACATGTTTTCTTGATAGGTTATCCAGTCATGGTAACGGATCAGTTAGAAGTCTAGTCTACACGTGTGTGTAAAGTATGTTTTAAAAGTTGGTTTGTTAGAATCAGTTCGTGGATCATGTTGGATTTTTTTTTAATTAAAGTGGAAAATGAAATGATTTTGCTTACAGAGAAAACTCTAGAACCTATTCAATAATTCATGATTTGAGAGAGTCCTTACTCGCCACAGACTAGATCTGTCCACTTGTACTGCTGTTACTTCCGTGTTTAAGGAGCCTCCCCACAGCGTTGAGAGAGAACAGGGTAGCAGGTTCTCCAGCCCCTCTGCCAGGCCGATTTGTAGACCTTTCGAGAAAGCCGGAGATGGAAGATGGACTCTTGCTAGTCGTCCCTATTCATAGTTGCTAAAATAAAATAATAACCAAAGAGCTTTGGTAAATGGGCTTCAGCCGTTTTTGAGGGAGACGTTGATACCTGTTGGGGTCATGCTTGCTCTGTGATTAGTCACACGTTGGTGTATTCAAATTCGGCTTTCAAATCAAAGAAACACCTGGGTTGTATTATCCCACGGGGAAAAGCGGGTTGAGGTTTGGTTGCTCAGTGATGTAGATCCCCTTCATATACCGAAGGGAGATCCGTCTCTCTCTCTCTCTGTTCATATTTATTTATTTAGGTGGTGGTACTGGGGCTTTAACTCAGAGCACGTTGCTGGGCAGCTGCTCTACACCCACTACCCCCCCACCCCCCCCCCCCCCCCAGCCCTTCCATATGCAAGTTTTGTTAAGAGAGTAGCGTTTGGAAGTAAGCGTATCGCTGTGAAGCTGTTGCTTTTCTCAGACAGAGAAGGGAGCCCCAACACCAGCGAGTGGTCTGGAGCGTAGTCACAATAGCATTAACTGACCGATTACCACCCTCCCTGTAATGTAAGTTGGGACTGTTGTGATATCATCATTGTTAATGCCATAGTGAACTGAAACATATATTTTGCAAAACATGTTGGGTGTTTTATATTTGCTCTTTTAAAGTGGATTAGAGATCATATTTAAAAAGTGTACTGAGCTAATATCTTTATTTTTAAATCATGCTGCAGTTTTTCGCTGGAATTTTTAAAAAAAAATTTGTATTTTAAATTTAAAGGTATACCTTAAAAATGAAGTACTTGACAATGTTCTTATAAAGAGTGATAGTCTATTTCTTATAGAGATGGTATATAATTGTCCTAGCATATGTACCCTAGAGTGTAAAGAAGTAGCCAAATCGCAATGCCATCTGTGAAATGACATTAGTTATTCACTAAAGCAATGTATTAGCTTATAGTGCCGTTCAAGATCTAAGTAATTATATACACATTGTATAATGGAATTTCAGGTGAAGGACTTCACCTTACATTTGAAGTGGACACTCAGCTTTATTTTTAACTGCAATTGATCAAAGAGGATCTGTTATTTCCTTTGGAATATAATTTTAATCCTTCATCTTTTTTATTTTCATAAATTTCATTTGCATATTCATTTCATGGAACAAACTTGTTTATAAAATTTAAAATAATGGGCCAAAATGAGCAGATTAATTTTGTCATGGGAAAAAAAAATCAGATTACTTTGGAATAGCTGTTCATGCTTCACTCACACAATTCTCATAATTGCAAGTAAAATCTTGAGGGTTGAATTCGGCTCTAGTAGGTCAGTATATTTCATCGGCATAAGAGGTATGGCTTGAATTCACCTTTTCTGTCTTGATTTTTCACCCTATCCAGAATAAATACATTTTATAGCTCCACAAATGCAACTCTTTAAATATACATTCAAAGAATCCCCCTCCCCCCATTTCAGGGCTTTAACCCTATGTCTCAAGCTCTCTAACTTACCGTTAGTGCTCTACTATTTGAACCATATCTCTAGCCCAGCTTTTTGCTGGATCATTGGAAATGACGTCTCTAGACTTTTTTTTTTTTAACCCCAGGCTGGCTTTGAAACACTGTCTTCTGGATCTCAGCTTCCTGAATGGTAGCTAGGATTACAGGTGTGAGCACAGATACCAGCTCTCCCATTTTCCAATCAAAAACCTTTTTGTACCATTTGTGTCTGCTTTTCTTTCTCTCTCTGTGGTTTTGTTTGTGTCCTGGTTATGAAAGGATGTTTATCAGCTTACCACAACAGTCTTCTCTTGTCCGTTAGGTAGGCTCATTTGTACCTTGTGGCATTCAGTTGAAAAATGAACCAGTTCCTCATATTGTTTGTACGTGGCATTCAGAGAAATACGGCTAGAAAGTTCAGATAACTCAAGAAAGTCTGGGAGAGGCTGCTTCTATTTCGGGACAAGCTGTGAATTAGGAGCTGATAGAATAAAACCATATCACTTCCTTGAGGCTTTATGCCTTTTTTTTTCTTGCCAGCCCTGGGGCTTGAACTCAGGGCCTGGGCACTGTCAAGCCTAGCACTCTGCCGCTTGAGCCACAGCACCACTTCTGGCCTTTTCTGTGTCTGTGGGACTGAGGAATGGAACCCAGGGCCTCATGCATGCGAGGCGAGCGCTCTACCCCTGAGCCACTTTCCCCAGCCCTCGTGTGCTTTACCTTTAGTAAATTGGCTGCACAAAAACCTGCACAAGTGGAGCCTGGGCTTTACCCTGACGGTGGATGGGAGCTGTCTCAGGCCGGATCGCCGTGCTGTTCACCTTCATCTTGTCACAGCATCCTGTCTTAGCAAGAGGCTAAGATGGTTGAGCTGCGCCGGTTGGTCCCGTGCCCTTCCCAAGGTGTTCACGTGATGAGCTCCCACCCACCTTGGGAGACGCATTTAGATAAGGCTCTGCCTTGACATTATCGTCAGATCTATAATGTCCCTCAGCATTTATTCTCAGTAAACACCAGACCTTTCATTTGTCACATGGGCCACCTTCATAAGTTTTCACAGGACCATTTTGAGGTCACTGCCATGTACACGTGTGTGTGTGTGTGTGTGTGTGTGTGTGTGTGTGTGTGTGTGTGTCTGTCTGTCTGTCTGTCTGTCTGTCTGTCTGTCTGTCTGTCTGCCTGTCTGTGTCTCAAGATCCTGGGTGTTGTACCTAAGCTCTTTTGCCATAGGCTAGCACTCTACCACTTTGAGCCACAGCTCCACTTTCAGCCTTCTGGTGGTTCATTGGAGGTAAGAGTCTCCTGGACTTTCCTGCCCAGGCTGGCTCTGAGCCACTGTCCTCAGCTCTCAGCCTCCTGAGTAGCTGGGATGACAGGCGGGAGCCACTAGTGCCTGGCTCTGTTTATGTTTTTTTTTTTTTTTTTAAATGAAAGTATTATTGCTTTAATAACTTAGGAGACTTTTGTTCCCCATGGATTTTTATAATTTAATCATACCCGAGTCATGCTAGGGGTTTGTGAACAGTACAGCTTCTTCAAGAAAACTGTCCTTGTCTGAGAAATCACTGCATACATGGAAAACTGCACTTCTTGCTGTCCAACTAGAAGTGCTGTGTACACAATCCGAAGTGTGTGTTTCCAGTGTGAGCTGGGGGTGCACCTCCACCTGCAGGCCCGGCCCCCAGCAGGACAGAAGTGTGTGTACCTAATGCATGCAGCCTTCACAAGCCCAGAGACACACATTTGTGTTTCTCACAGAGGAATACGCAGACCCAGTCTCTCAGACATTGTAGTAGATCTGCCCCCCCCCACCCCCCCCACTCTAGGAAAGTGAACCGATTTGTAGGCCTCGCTCACGTATCTGCCCGCGTGGGGGTCTAGAATTGTGGACAAGTTTGGGCTTTGTCACGTTATCATTCTGTCCATCCACCCCTTCATCTTTTAAAATACTTATTTCAAAGTGAGTCGTAGACATCACCTAGCATTCAGGATTTCACTATAATACGATCTATAAATGTGAGCACGCGCACAGAGCTGGGCATGGGAAAGAGCATCTTTAGTCCCGGCTCACGGGGAGACTGAGGCAGAAGGATCTCTTCAGGCTAGGAGTTCAAGGCCAGCCCAGGCAGCATAGTGAGATCTGTTTCCTTTTACACAAACCAGAAGAGCTTGAGCTTGAGCACGCCACTGAATAGATCTTTGACAAATGTTTATACCTGTGACTCAAACTAGCCATTAGATTTTTATGAAGAGTAATCCAGTGCTCCTCTCTTCTGGACCACGAGTTAGCAGAAAGCCTCAGCGTCAGGCAAAAGCAGCTCAGCGTTCAGGAGGAGAGGGGCCGGGTTTTTCTTCCCCTACCCTTTCCTCTTTAGCCCAAAGAAAGGGATCCACCCGGAAGCGGTAGCCATAGATGGTAATTCTTTTTTTTTAAGTGTGCTTTACAAGTGCTCTTACCAGGGGAACACCACTTGTCTATGGAGATGTAAACAGTTTCACTGTAGATGGTTTTTAAAGCCTACATTTGCAGAATCTACAGCTTTGAAACACAGCATTGAAAATCCAAGTCATGGATTTGTCCCCGGCTGTCACCTACTGTGTGTGGCCCCCTCCAGCTTCCCAAGAGGATCTCCCTGGAAGCTAGGAAGTTGAGCCTGCTCCTTTGAAGATGCCCCTGTCCCTAAAATTGTGTAAAATCTTTTCTCATCTCTGGACACTGGAATTCGCACAATTGAGATCAGTTGTGTTTTTCATTGAGTTCTAAGCATGACCTCTATTTCACGGGAAATTTTTAGAAGCCAGAAGCTAAAATTAACAAGGATGTGTTGAGAGGAAAGCATTAAAAAAAAAAAAAAATTCTGTAATTTGATTTTTTCCCCCCCCCGCGCCCTCCACGAACGCCTCTCGAAACATTTGAGCTCCGCTGCAGAATCTTAAATTTAAGGCTGAGTTCCACTTCGTTTGTAATGGTTTGAAGTGAAAGAAAAAGAAGAAGAAGAAAAAAAAAGAATAGTTGATGCAGATTTTTTTTTTTTAAAACGACCATTTTTCTTTCCTGTTCAGCTTTTGTGTGTTGTAAACTGTGAGTTTGCCAAATTCTCTTCGTCTGCTGCAGATTAGGTTTGCCCTGTCTCCGCCATGTTGGCGGTGCCCGCGCCTCTTGCGCACTGATGGGAGTGTTACCGCACCACTTGACTTGCACGGAGACCGGTAACAGCCTCCTCTGTATCTTCTCAGCTTCTCCTCCTCCTTGTGTAAACCTCTCATTATTCGTAAACTCAACATAGCATTTCAGAGTTATTAAAAAGGCTAGCTGTAATGGATTAATGAATGCTACTCTTAAAGTCACGGTTAAACATGATCAGACAGAAAAAGGATTTTTTTTTAAAGCTTGTTTAAACACACAAAAAAGTGATCTCTGTTTTAATCAGTAAACGGGGTGAAGAAACAGGCCTGTCATTTTTTTTTTTTTTTTTTTTTTAGCCTGCTGTCTTACTTTAACTCTATTTGGCCCAAGGCTAAAATTCTAAGTCTGGAAAATGGAAGCTTTATATCTTAAGTGGCCAGCGTATTTGGATGGTTGAGGACTGGGCTGTGTTCTTTTATTGGCATGTAACGAGTTGACATGAGCTCTACAAGAACTGGCCTTGAAAGAGCCAAAGCAGTCAACAGCTGTCATGTAAAGAAATGCGTTGGTGGGCTCAGGGGTCAGTCTTGGTAACTCTCCCCCCTTGTCTTTTTCTTTTTTTCTATTGAAGGCTGATGGCTAGGTGTTCCGCAAATCACTGTACTTTAGCTCTCCTATCCAGTGGATTGTTTTTGTACAAAGAATTTGAGTGTTTTCCTCCACCAATAGTATTTATTGTAAAGAAGAAAAGGGGAAAAAAAGTCATTTGTCAGTCATCAGTCATAAACCAGCTTGACATTTTGTTTTAGTTTGTTTCTTGCCTTTTTCTTTTTTTATTTTTCTTTTTATTTTTTTTTTGCTGGTCGTGGGGCTTGAACTCAGGGCCTGGGCGCTGTCCCTCAGCTCTTCAGTTCAAGGCTGGCGCTCTAACCACTTGAGCCATAGTGCCTCTTCCAGTTTTCTGGTGGTTTACTGGAGATTAGAGTTTCACAGACTTTCCTGCCCGGGCTGGCTTTGAACCGTGATCCTCAGATCTCAGCCTCCTGAGTAGCTAGGATGACAGGCGGAAGCCACCAGTGCCCGGCTCTTTTTTTCAATTGTTGGGGTCACATGTAGGCAAGTGTTTTTACTACTGAGTTGTATCCCTGGTCCTTCACGGTTATTTAAACATTTAGAATTAAATACACTACTACTTTAAAACACTTTGCTTGTATGTAAAATCCTACACTTGGCATAACTTCTTTTTGTGTGTGTGTATATGTGATATAATAGTTTTTCTCTGTATTCGAATAGGATCCCACATAACTTCCTGAATGAACTCTACAAATGTGCATCAAGATGCTCAAGTGCAAAAGCAGTTTTTTGGACACTACTCGCGTGTGTAGTCCGGGGATGTTTTGTTACACAGCAGTGACCGGACAGCTGTTACACAGCGTGTCCTTGGCCACGTGTCCCTTCCAGCCTACCCTGGCCCAGACAGTGACTTACAGCAGTATTGTTTCCATTTTTTTTTAAATTTTTGCTCCCTTTTCTGTTGTTTACATGGAGCCTGTATCTTATTGAAAGAGTTCTTGATTTCTAGAAAGAGAACAGGGTCCTCTCCAAAGAGTTGTCATAAAGTATATATAATAAATCTGTTGCATAAAATCAAGACTAGGGCCTTTTAGCTTCTGTAAAGATGCTCAGGAGCATCAGCAGAAGTTCCTTTGTGCTTCATCTTTTGCGAGGATGAACTGGCCCCTTCCTGTGCGGCAGCACTGCGGGTCTGCTGATACGCTGCTGGTGTGTGAAGCGGGGCTCCAGCTCAGAGCGCACACAGCGCTGCTTAGCTTCACGGGCTGCTCGAAAAGCAGCCTCCGCACAGCATTCTGTTCAAGCTGATGTTTGATTTCAGATCTTAGGATAGCAGAGGTTATTAGGCGATTGGCGATGCCAAAAGATAGGAGCTAGTTTTGAATGAAAGCTGGCATTTTTTTAAAATGACAGTCCCCCCCCCCCACCATGTGGTGAAAAGTGGGTCTTGCTGCCGTTGGAGGATGACTCCGTTTTCCTCGCTATTTAATAGAGTGGACATTAGTGTTCACGAGACGCTGTTGATGAAGACATAATTGGAATTTTGTAAAGCTCATTGCCATAAAATTCACAGCCTTACCTTGTCCTGTCGCACAAGTGCACATAACACAGGCACACAGCATGAGACCAATTATGGGAAGCCATTTAATGACACATAGCGTAGGGGCTCGTTCGCCGCCGGCGGGACTTCTTACTGCCTTTGTTTTTGTGTCTCACATAGGTGATGTACAGTTCATTGATTATGAATATTCTGGATACAACTACTTGGCATATGATATTGGAAATCACTTCAATGAGTTCGCAGGTAAAACCCAAGGCTGGCCTAACAAAGTCATGCATTAGTTTTATTTTTGTTGCCAGTCCTAGGCTTGAACTTAGGGCCTGGGCGCTGTCCCTGAGCTCCTTTTGCTCAAGGCTGACGCTCTACCACTTGAGCCACAGCACTGCTTCTGGCTTTTTCTGTGTATGTGGTGCTGAGGAACCCAGGGTTTCGTGCATGCCAGGCGAGCGCTCTACCACTGAGCCAGACGCCCGGCCCAGTCACCCATTTATGATTAAAGTGTTTTGGAATTTGTACCCTATTTAATTTGTGTTTATTATTGATAGTTTTATAAGAAGTGAGCTTGGGGCGGAAAGAGCAATGTTTTTCTACTTCTTACTGACCATGTCTCTTTATTGTTAATTATTTACTGGAGGAAAGATTTCTAAAAATGTCTTCCTTCAAAACCATCAGTAATAGACAGGAAAAGTGTACAGTGTACAGCTCCACTTCCTGTTTTCTGGTGATCCATTGGAGATGAGAGTCTCACAGACTGTCCTGCCTGGGCTGGCTTGGCACTGTGATCCTCCGATCTCAGCCTCCTGAGTAGCTGGGGTGACAGGCGGGAGCCACTGTGCCCAGCCCCAGTATCTATTTTGTGCGTGTGCGTGCAGGTCCTAGGGTCTGGACTCATATCCTGGACACTGTCCCTTAGCCTTTTTTCTGTAAGATTAGCACTCTACCAATCAAGCCATAGCTCCACTTCCAGTTTTTTGGTGGTTGATGGAGATAAGAGTCCTACAGACTTTCCTGCCTAGGCTGGCTTCTAACCACAATCCTTAGCTCTCATCCTCCTGAGTAGCCAGGATGACAGGGGGGAGCCGCCAAGCAAAGCAGAAAGTGGGCCAGGTGCTAGCGGCTCCCGCCTGTCACCCCAGCTGCTCAGGAGGCTGAGATCTGAGGATCCCGGTTCAAAGCCAGCCTGGGCAGGAAAGTCCATGGGACTCTCATCTCCCATGAACCACCAGAAAACCAGAAGTGGAGCTGTGGCTCAAGTGGTGGAGCACCAGCCTTGAGTGAAGAGCTGAGGGACAGCGCCCAGGCCCTGAGTTCAAGCCCCATGATGGACAAAAAAAAAAGAATCCATGAACAGCTAGTGTGACGACGTTCCAGGTATGTTGAAGAGTGTGACTTCAGTGTTGAGCATGTGTGTGTCTTCCTGCAGGTGTGAGTGATGTAGACTATAGTCTCTACCCAGGTGAAGAGCTGCAGAGACAGTGGCTGCGGGCCTACCTGGAGGCCTACCAGGAGTTCAAGGGCTTCGGCACTGAGGTCACGGACGGCGACGTGGAGACGCTCTTCATCCACGTCAACCAGTTTGCGTTGGTAAGGCTAGCGTGCGGGAAAGGACATAGTAAGATCATTTGAAATGTGTCATCATCAGTATTAAAAAAAAAAATTCTAGGTTTGAGTTGCGCGGCTTTGTTTTTGTGCCAGTCCTGGGACTTGAACTCAGGACCTGGGCGCTGTCCCTGAGCTCTTTTGCTCAAGGCTGGCGCTCTACCACCTGAGCCACAGCGCCACTTCCAGCTTTCTGCTGGCTGATTTGAGAGAAGAGTGTCACAGGCGGTTCTGTGCAGGCTGACTTCAAACCCTGATGATCCTCAGATCTCAGCCTCCTGAGCAGCCAGGATGACAGGCGGGAGCCGCCGGCGCCTGACTCGTGCAAATGCTTTGTTCAAGATACTGGAGAGTATGTGCTGCCCAGAGCTGCCCCTGCCTCCACCTGGCTTTTGAGGACAAACTTAGGTTCCGTTCACTATGCCATCCCCAGTACCTAGACCAGCACCGGGCCTCGTGGCGCTCAGTAGTTGTTTGTGTAAAGAACCGTCTCCAGTTGGGGTTAGGACCATTGTGAGAAGCAGTTTGTCATTTCCATTCTCTGGATGAGGTTACAAACATGGACTCAAAGTAGATGCACATGAATCGAGTTTTCCACACTACGATTCATGATTTAAACCCGTTTTGTCTTGACCTTTTTTGATTAGTCCTTATATTAAGTATATTACTTATATTATTACACACTTATATATACTATGTATTTATATATACCATAGATAATATTCATTATATTAAGTAGTATTTTGAGTATCTATAGGCTATATATTGGAAAGAGTCATGTGAAAATCAGTATTGTTTTCAAAATGTGAAACAGTCTTTTTCCAGAATAAAAAGCGGATGAGTGAGAAAATAGCATTATTTTACACGTTGGCAAATTTCTTCAGTGCTTCTTAATAGGAGATGGCTTGATTTCCTGTAGTTTCCATCTGTTGTAACATGCTGTCTCAGTTGACGTATAGGAAGAAAAATAACTCCACACAAGATGTTGTTGGGAAAGAGAAGTAGTCTACCTACCTTCTCAGATCAGTGTGTGTGTGTGTGTGTGTGTGCGTGTGTGTTTATGCCAGTACTGGGACTTGAACTCAAGGCCACGCACTCCTACTTGGTTTTTTAATTCAAGGCTAGTGCTCTATCACTTGACCCACCTCCACTTTTGGCTTTTTGCTGATTAATTGGACATCAGGTCTGGCTTTGAACCTGATCCTTACATGCCAGCCTTCTGAGTAGCTAGGGATCACAGGTGCAAGCAAAGCAGCCGGCTGGTCTGTGTTTGCTTTTTGATGCGATGTCAAAACTCCTCAAATGGCAGATTCTTTACACTCAGCTACAGTATTTCATCCTAACATTCATTCCTTGTTACTTTAACGTGTGGTTTACTTGGGTCGGCGGTGCATCAGTTGACCATTTTCACATTGGTAGTAATTTGGAGAACATTGATTCATGGGGTTGAGCAACAGTGCCATTTCTTTCTGTGAGTAAAAGAAAACTGCACTCAGCGGGGCGCTGGTGGCTCAGGGCTGTCATTGCAGCCGCTCAGGAGGCTGAGATCTAAGGATCGAGGAAAGTCCGCCAGACTGGGCATGTCAGAAGTGGAGCTGTGGTTCAAGTGGTAGAGCACCAGCCCTGAGTGAAAGGTTCAGGGACAGCGCCCAGCAGTTACTGCCCCCCCCCAAAGCCATGCACGCGGCCCTCACGGTTGCCGTGAGAAGGTGTTGTGCTGAACAGAGACGCCGTGGCCCGCAGATCAACGCTGCCTCACTTGCACTTCTATTTTTGGGGTGTCGGCGCAAGTTTGATAATTGGCACCCGGCCTGTCAGTTACTCCTATTGAAATGACAAGCTGCTTTTTTTATATTTGACAAAAGTGTCAGCCAGACCCCCAGGCTCCCCCTCTCCCCCCCCCCCCCCCCCCCCCCCCCAGTTAGTATGACCCCCTGATCAGTGGTCTTCCTGACTCTGTCAGCCTGAGACTCCCGCTGGCCGCCAGGGGGCGCGGCGGGCATGGTGACGCACAAATGAAGAGCTGTTTCTGTGGCCCCCCCCCCCGCCCCCCCGTGGTTATTCTTGTTATGTTTTTCAATACAAAAGTCACAGTTTTTAGAAGCTTAGCTGTTTCTTGTTGGCCGGCTTATCTGTGGTTGTGTATTTCCTGGCAGGGGGAAATCACACACACACACACACACACACACACACACACACACACACACACACACACACACACACACACACACACACACACACACACACACACACACACACACACACACACACACACACACACATTTCACAGGAATTCCTGCGAGGTCCTAAGGCCCATTACCCATTGGCACACTCTGCTCTGTTCAGGGAACCTTGTAGGTTCGTGCCGAGTTTTTCCCATAAAACCCTTTTCCACCCTTTGTTGCCCATCTTCCCCTTCACATGTCAGCACGCTAACCGTGTCTGGGGTTTTGTTTCCTATTTTATGTTGAGAAGGCTCTGGGAGTCGCGTTCGTGATCACAGCCATGAGGACCCCCTTAAGCTCCAAGGCAGGGTGGTGTCCCCTATAGTCCCGGCCCCGGGTTGGCCGGCACAGGAAGGTCATGATCTCCAGGCCAGCCTGTCAGTGCTGGTACTGAGCAGGTTCAGAAATTGGGTTCTGGCCGGGCATCAGTGCTCATGCCTCTCATCCCAGCTACTCAGGGGGCTGAGATCTGAGGATCACGGTTCGAAGCCAGCCCTAAGCAGGAAAGTCTGAGACTCTGATCTCCATCGAACCACTGGAAATCTTGAAGTGGTGCTGTGGCTCAAAGTGGTAGAGAGCTAGCCTTGAGCAAAAGCTCAGGGACAGCGCCCAGGCCCTGAGTTCAAGTTCTGTGACCGGCCTCCTGCTTCCCTGCCCCCTGCCCCCTAAAAAAAACTGGGTTCTAATTTTCGAAGCAATTGACTCTGGACAGAAGCGACCTGTACCTGTCCAATGACTGCACTTCTTGTCAGTGTGTGTGTGTGTGTGTGATGTGTTTTCCATAGTTGATGTAACCAAGCAGAGAGGGAGAGAGGGAGAGGAAGAGAAAGAAAGAGAGAGAGAAGGAAAGAAAGGAAGAGACAGCGTTGGCAGTGGAATAGCCTGCGGCCTCGCCGAGACCTGGGGTCCAGTCCCCAGAAGCGGGCAAAACCGAGGGGAAAGCTGTGTGTGCATGCATGCACCCGCGTGCGGGAAGAAGGGACCAGACCGGCTTGCTTTCTTTTGTATTTCATTTATAAAGAAACGCACCATCCTAACTCTGGACTTTCTTCTCTTCCTCTTAAGGCTTCGCATTTCTTCTGGGGCTTGTGGGCCTTGATTCAAGCCAAGTACTCCACTATCGAGTTTGATTTCCTCGGGTGAGTACCTTCCTGGAGGGCTGCCCTGTGGGCTGTGAATGCCGCCCGGGGGCCTGGCCAGGGCCGGGGGTGTGCGGTCAGCGTGCGCGCGGTCAGCCCGCGGCCATCCACCAGGGGGCGCAGGGAGGGAGCCCAGGCGCTGGGGAGAGGCTTTGACGGGCTGTTTCTCTCTAGGTACGCCATCGTCCGTTTTAAGCAGTACTTTAAGATGAAGCCGGAGGTGATGGCGCTGGGCGTGCCCGAGCAGGGCCCAGACCGCACTGTTCTCAAGTAGCTGCTCTGGAGTTCGGTTGTGTTTCTTTTTCTTTTTCTTCTTCTTTTTTTTTTTTTTTTCTTAAGAAATTCCAAAAAGCCACTATTTGTTACAATTGTTATTTAATCTGGTTCTGTTGCTTTACAAATTATGCCTCTAAAACAACCAATCTGTTTTTAAACTCGGACTCAAGGATGCCAAGAGCTAGACGCAGGGCTGTTCCCGCCGGCGTGGCTCAGGGGCGGGGGATGGGGGGGCCGGGGGGGGGGGCCTCCCTCCCCCGATCGCTCTGTGTCGGATGTGAGTGACTCACTGCGACTCGAACCCGAGCGTGACCACGCTCATGTGTCACCTGTGCGGCGAGTGTATGCAACGAGAACGTTCTAGAAAGTTCTAGAACGTTCTAGAGAAACACATTTCGGTGGCTCTGTGTAGAAGGTTCATTTTTAGAGGAGCGGTCTTGGTGGTTGTGTGAGCTCTGCTCTGTGCACAGTGAATCACGTCGTCCACCAACGCCAGGCCTGGCGCAGGAAAAGCACCTGTTTAGGAAGAGATGCGTTCCGGGTCTCTGCCGGGGGCTGAGGACAGCCTTTTCAAGGAACTGTGAGACATTTACCTCTTCTTTGGGAAATACAACGTAGGATGCACTTGTCTTCTGTCCATGTGGCGGTGTAAATGTTTCTTGGAGAAATGGGACCGAGTGCCAAACTCGGGGTGAAGTCACGATTTCAACTGTGAAATGTCGCTGGGTCCTACTTGTTTTCAAACTCTTTACCAAACGACTTGTCACCAAAACGTGCTTGCTTCTCTGGAGATTGTGTTTGACTTTCCAGTAACAGCTGGCACTGCTGACTGTCCTGGCAAACAGGAGGTGACGTGTGTGTGTGTGTGTGTGTGTGTTTGTGTGTGTGTATGTGTGTGTGTTGGGGTTTCCCGTTGTACGCCGGCTCTGGCTTAGATGAGCAAATGATGACAAGGACCATTTACTTGCACGTTGATCTTGCACACCTCCAATCTGACAAGCGAGAGAATGTGAAGGAAGCAGAAATAACTGACGCGGGTGGGCTTGCGTGGTGGCGATCCGCCTGGCTTCTGTTGCAGTGTGGTTCGATGGGGCGAGCGCAAGACAGGGAGGGTTTTCCGCCGCCCGCCCGCCCGCCCGGGCGGTGCTGTTGGAGCCTCTGGACCCAGCTCGCTCTTTGGGCAGAGTTGGCTTAGAGCAGCTCAGCCTCCGGGGGTCCCAGGGGCAGGGCCCAGACAAGCGCTTTCCAGTGCCAGCACTAGCTCACGGCGTTTAAAGCTAATGAAGGAAGGACAGACAGACACTCACAAGGCCACTTCCCATGGTCCCTTCTGGTCTCGTCCACGTGGAGTCCCCCAGTTTGTGTGTGTCTTTGAACAGTGTTAGACCAAGATTTGCTCTCTACCTCCCCAACCGTAACAATGTTCGCTTTTTTTAATATATATATATATAAACCACATTACTGTAAGATCAATAAAATCTTTGCCTAGTTGATGAACTGAATGGAACCAATTAAATCACAGCTTTTTTTTTTTTGGCCATGTCAAAAGTGAACGTACACATTTGCCGTGGGTAGAGATTTCACCTGGCTGGAAGAGGATTCTAGAAAAATGATAGAATTCTCTCTTTCCTCTCTCTCTCTCTAGCACGTATTTATTGATAAAGCTAGACAAAAGTCTTTGATTACTTAAGCCACAATGGTTACCTTACAGAAACAAGGGATACAAGAGGGTAGAACGTTCTCGAGTCTCTGCTTCCTGCCTTTAAAGCAGGAGTCGGTTATCTTGGAGAAGTGGGGGGGGGTCATTTTGCCTTGCCTTGTATGTTTCCTTCAAGCCGTGCTGAACAGAGACTCCCTGAGCCGCTGCTGGTATGGCTTGCTGCAGGGCTCCGTGAGGACCCCGGGCATGAGCGTGCCGGCACCCCAGGGCCCCCCCCCCCCCCCCGCAGCCCCCCATGCCGGCCGTCCGTCCGAAGGCTGTGCAGACTGGGCAGGAGGGTTCAGGGATCCTCGACACCTTACGTCTGCGCTGCACCCCGACGTCAGCCGCTGGCCTGGCCCCTGCTTCGTAAGCGATCAGCTGCCTTCTCGCGTTCACGCTGAGGAACTCCAATGCCTTACTCTGTCCCTGCGAACACGCACGTGTGCCCCAGGGCACAGGCCCTGGGCGCGCACCGCGGTGGCCTGGATGCTTTCACAAGCAAAACCCCACGTCCCCCTCCCCGCCCCCCGCCCGGCTCCTTGCACACTTGTGCACACCCTCCCTTTTTCTGGGAAGACCCGCCCCGTGTGGCTGTGACCCATCCCGCATCCCCGACCCCTCGAGGTCGCTAGGAGCACAAAACTCGTCAGCCTGGCCCGTCCAGAGTGTACATAGCACCAGTGTAAATAAGGAAGCCGTGTCAATGAGTGTGCGTTCCGTCTGTCTAGTGGACGGGCCCGGGCCCGTCTGCACGCTCTTCCTCTCCTTGGACTTCTTAACTCTGTCAGGAAATGACCCAGACCCGAAGTGGCAACTGGAAGAGCAACTGGAACCCAGGGCCGGCCGGTGTGTTCCTCAGCTTCTGCCTGCCCCCCAGCTCCGCCCCGAGGCGAGATACAGACAGAAGAGGAAGAGCTTCGCGTCCTTGGATCGCCGGCTCCATGGAAATGGAACGTGCAATTGCACCACTGCAGACTGGAGTCTCGTGACCTTGTCCTGTTTGTAAGATTGCTCATGTTTACTAACCCCCACCCCCCAAGACCCCTTGAAATTCAGTGTGAAATGCCACACACCCCACAGAGCTGACAGTTCCCATCCCTTGAGTAAATCTGCAAAGATCTGCAAAAGACAATGCAGCCTTAAGCGAGTGCACATCAACGGAAATAAAAGGCGGGGAAAGTCTCAATGACAAACATTTCCTCCCCCACCCCCCAAAAAAAATCCATTTTGCTTTGGTTAGCCTCCGTCCCATTTCCTGTGATCTTGATCTCATACCGTAACTACTGTCAGCTTGACCCGCTCTGAATTGCCTTTGTACTGCTCCACACTGTGCGATAAACCGATGCAGACGCCACGCGTCTGATCAGAAATGCATCAGGCCGCAGCTGGGCAAGCTCAGCGGTGGTTGGTCGGAGGAAAACTGTCCGGGGCGTGACTTGGAGGACTTCGGCCACCATTGCACACAGAGATACAAGAATGACAGGTGTGTGTGGGAAGACAGCGTTCTCTGTGCTGCAGGGACTCGCTCTGATTTTCTTCCCTCCCCCTTTGGTCAGGAGGATTTCCTTCTGCACGCTGCTGCTGCTGCTGCTGCTGCTGCGTGGGGAATTGAGGTGCGCTGCAGGTTGGGGTGCGCAGGAGGGGGTGAGGCCCGGCCACCTGGGTGCTGGCTCCCTGCGGGCTGGGCTTGCCGCCTTAAAGCAGATTCAAGGGCATTCAAATGGCATCACTCCATTTTGGGTAACCTCTCTGGTGCACGGCTCCGGGATTCTTCTTGGGGGGCTTTTGCACGACTTGGAATACTTGAAAAGTGAAATCAGTGAAGATTTCTTACATAATGAGTTAAGATTTTTTTTTGTTGTTAACACGGAAATGTTCATTCTGGTTCAGAACATATGACAGAGATTATCTGGCTGACTTGGAACAAACAGTGCCGTAACCATTTCACACCTGGGGAATCCAACTCTTCCTGAAGGTTTTTTCTTTTTCTTTTCCCCTCTCTTATTCTGTATGTGTACTTAGAATACTACTGACACAAGAGAACAGTTAGAATGCTTTATCTTTCTCCCTAAATCCTCCTCCATCTTACTTTTTGGTTCTCTTACTCATGGATTTTGTGCATACCATGGGTCACTTAAATAAAACACTAGATAGCGGCTTAGAAAAACAAGAAACGGAGACATCACAAACTGTATTCCAAGCATTTGAAGAGGAAGGGTCAAAAACGAACCCTAGCTGATGGGAATTGCAGACTTCCTTTGCATTAGTTACATTTCAAAACAGTTAGGAGCTCTCAGAGATTTGGAGTCCGGCTCCTACATAAACCATCCAGAAAGCAGTAGAGGAGGCGGAGTTCTTGCTCTGCTTGCTGTGGTTCTAGCTGTGGTGCTCAAAGCTGAGTCGTACCATCCTGGAGTCTGTTGAATGCAAAGCATTCTCCTTGCCCATGAAATGTGCAAAGAAGAAACGTTTGGTGTCTCTCCGCCCTGAGCTTTTTCCTTTGGCTGGGTCTAGTTTCCATGACATGAAGTATTTGAAGTTTTCAAAAGAATACTGTATTCCAAGGAAGAAAAAAAACATGGTATTACCCCATGTGCAAAGAAAAAAAAAACAAATAAATGTCATTATGTTAGCTGTGTGTTGAATGGGGACTTTGTGTATCCAATGTGAACTCTAGTAGAATAATGCTGCTTTGTATATACTGGAAGTGCTAGAAAGTAGTCCCGGCACTGAACAGAGCCAGGCACTGGGGGGGGGGGCGGGGGGGGGGGGCGGGGAGGGGGGGTCCTGGCTGTGTCTGGGAAAAGACCTGACTGCGAGGCTGAGATTTGTTTTTGTTAAGTCTTCGTTCGCTGATGGAGATACTTCCTGGGTTGGGTTTGGTTTTGTTGGTTTCCTTTGCTCCTGTGTTGGTTGCCTGTGTCCCTGTGTAAGATTTCATTTGTACATTTTGATGACTTCCTAACTGAACGTGAACCTTGCTCTGGGGGTGCGCAGGCCTGCGCCCCCCCCCCCCCCCCCCCCCCCCCGGTGGTCCGCGGGCCTGGCCGGTGAAGGAAGCTCTTCTTTCTCCCTGTTCGAGTCCCTCACGTGGAGTTGAGCCTTCGTTTCTGTTCCTAAGGCTTTCTACCATTGATCAGATAGATGAAGGAATGTATCTTTTTGAAGAGATTTATATTCTGTAAATAAAAATCCGTTGTAACAATAAAGTTGGGTTCTAACTACATGGCTACGGCTTCATTGTCGTTTTTTAAATTCAACTTGTTTTTTGATATTTAGAAATGTAAGACTGTTCAAAGGTAGCATGTAAATGTATGTTAATGTACGTTTGGAGTGTGGGAGGGAGGGAAGGCAGGAGGGAGGGATGGGCATTGGGGCCTGAACTCAGGGCCTAGGCGCTGTCCCTCAGCTCTTCAGCTCAAGGCTGGCGCTCTACCCCTTGAGCCACAGCGCCACTTCTGGCTTTTTCTGCTGATGGGGTGCTGAAGAATCGAACCCAGAGCCTCATGCATGCAAGGCAAGCGCTCCACCCCTGAGCCGCCTGCCCAGCCCCTGTCCCTGAGCTTTTCCATTCAAGGCCTTGCTTGCTCCTCTTGGTGGATCTTTGGTGGTGAGAGGGAGAGTTCAAACCAGGACCCTCTTGAGGAAGACTTAGGTACAGAGGCCAGCCTGCCTGGCGGAAAGCGTCCACTTTTACTGCGGCCATCGCCTATGACTTGGCTCAGTGTGACATCGCACATTGCCTTTCCTGTGCTTTAGTTACAGCTCACACATTGCAGATCTCTTAGGGTGGCTAGTCTACACCATTCTTGCTTTTATTTACGCCAGCAAGGTACAGACGTGAACGCAGCAGTACTGTCTGTCTGTCTGTGTCTTTTTATATCTCTATCTCCATCTATCTCTTTCTGCTCACCTCTATATATCTCTGTCTGTCTGTCTGTCTGTCTGTCTGTATACCTGCCTGCCTGCCTGCCTGCCTGTCTGCCTGTCTGTCTGTCTGTCTGTCTGTCTGTCTGACTGAGCTCTGATGTTGGTGGCTCACACCTGTCTTCCTAGCTACTCAGGAGGCTGAGATCTGAGGATTGCAGTTCAAAGCCAGCCCAGGCAGAAAAGACCACGAGACCCTGATCACCCATTAAAGCCACTAGAAAACTGGATGTGGCGCTGTGGCTCAAGATTATAGAGCACTAGCCTTGAGCAAAAGAGCTCAGGACAGTGCCTAGGCTCTGAGTTCAAACCCCACCACGGATAAACACCCTTCCCCCCCCCCCCCCCCACCCCCTCAGGTAATGAGTACATCCCCCCCCAACTCCCCTGTGTTTAACTTTCATTTTTTAATTGTGATGAGAACGGGGACGGGCGGAGGGTGACAGTGGCATCGGTCGGGTCGTGAGCCCATTTCTTCCTTGTTCCCTGGCCCCCCTTCCCTCGCTCTCCCCCACTTTGTCCCTCCCGTCCCCACCTACAAATTCCAATGGGAGATTTTGGGGGTGAAATCTGATTTAAGGACATTCCTACACTTGGGAAGCCCCCGAATCCCGGGGCTCAGGGGAGGGGAGCCTAGGTCTGGGCAGATGGGGGGGGTCCTGAGTCCTGCCAGGGTGGAGAATTCTCTGGGCCCCGGTGTGCGGGGTGGGGTTGGCAGTGGGGGGGATGTGACCCACCCCTCCTCTCCCCCCTTCACCCCCCTCCTCCCAGGTCAGCCAGACCTGCAGGTGTGAGGTTCCTTCACCCCTGCACGACCCACTGTGCCCCCTCCACACCCCTGCCCGCCCCCTCCACACCCCCGCCCGCCCCCTCCACACCCCCCGCCCGCCCCCTCCACACCCCTGCCCCCTCCACACCCCTGCCCCCTCCACACCCCCGCCCGCCCCCTCCACACCCCTGCCCCCTCCACACCCCTGCCCCCTCCACACCCCCGCCCCCTCCACACCCCTGCCCGCCCCCTCCACACCCCCCGCCCCCCTCCACACCCCCGCCCCCTCCACACCCCCGCGCCCTCCACACCCCCGCCCCCCTCCACACCCCCGCCCCCTCCACACCCCCGCCCCCTCCACACCCCCGCCCCCTCCACACCCCCGCGCCCTCCACACCCCCGCGCCCTCCACACCCCTGCCCGCCCCCTCCACACCCCTGCCCGCCCCCTCCACACCCCTGCCCCCTCCACACCCCTGCCCGCCCCCCTCCACACCCCTGCCCGCCCCCTCCACACCCCCGCCCCCTCCACACCCCCGCCCCCTCCACACCCCCCGCCCCCTCCACACCCCGCCCCCTCCACACCCCCGCCCCCTCCACACCCCCGCCCCCTCCACACCCCTGCCCGCCCCCTCCACACCCCCGCCCCCTCCACACCCCTGCCTGTGTTCCCCTCCACACCCCCCGCCCCCTCCACACCCCCGCCCCCTCCACACCCCCGCCCCCTCCACACCCCCGCCCCCCTCCACACCCCCGCCCCCTCCACACCCCCCCGCCCCCTCCACACCCCGCCCCCTCCACACCCCGCCCCCTCCACACCCCCGCCCCCCTCCACACCCCCGCCCCCTCCACACCCCGCCCCCTCCACACCCCCGCCCCCTCCACACCCCCGCCCCCCTCCACACCCCCGCCCCCTCCACACCCCCGCCCGCCCCCTCCACACCCCCGCCCCCTCCACACCCCCCGCCCCCTCCACACCCCTGCCCGCCCCCTCCACACCCCCGCCCCCTCCACACCCCCGCCCCCTCCACACCCCCGCCCCCTCCACACCCCCGCCCCCTCCACACCCCCGCCCCCTCCACACCCCCGCCCCCTCCACACCCCCGCCCCCTCCACACCCCCGCCCCCTCCACACCCCTGCCCCCTCCACACCCCTGCCCGCCCCCCTCCACACCCCCGCCCCCCTCCACACCCCTGCCTGTGTTCCCCTCCACACCCCCGCCCCCTCCACACCCCCGCCCCCTCCACACCCCCGCCCCCTCCACACCCCGCCCCCTCCACACCCCCGCCCCCTCCACACCCCGCCCCCTCCACACCCCCGCCCCCTCCACACCCCCGCCCCCTCCACACCCCGCCCCCTCCACACCCCCGCCCCCTCCACACCCCCGCCCCCTCCACACCCCCGCCCCCCTCCACACCCCCGCCCGCCCCCTCCACACCCCCGCCCCCTCCACACCCCCCCGCCCCCTCCACACCCCTGCCCGCCCCCTCCACACCCCCGCCCCCTCCACACCCCCGCCCCCTCCACACCCCCGCCCCCTCCACACCCCCGCCCCCTCCACACCCCCCGCCCCCTCCACACCCCTGCCCGCCCCCTCCACACCCCCGCCCCCTCCACACCCCGCCCCCTCCACACCCCCGCCCCCTCCACACCCCCGCCCCCTCCACACCCCCGCCCCCTCCACACCCCCGCCCCCTCCACACCCCCGCCCCCTCCACACCCCCCGCCCACTCCACACCCCCGCCCCCTCCACACCCCCGCCCCCTCCACACCCCCGCCCCCTCCACACCCCCGCCCCCTCCACACCCCCGCCCGCCCCCTCCACACCCCCGCCCCCTCCACACCCCCCGCCCCCTCCACACCCCTGCCCGCCCCCTCCACACCCCCGCCCCCTCCACACCCCCGCCCCCTCCACACCCCTGCCCCCTCCACACCCCTGCCCGCCCCCTCCACACCCCTGCCCGCCCCCTCCACACCCCCGCCCCCTCCACACCCCCGCCCCCTCCACACCCCGCCCCCCTCCACACCCCCGCCCCCCTCCACACCCCCGCCCCCTCCACACCCCCGCCCCCTCCACACCCCCGCCCCCTCCACACCCCCGCCCCCTCCACACCCCCGCCCCCTCCACACCCCCCGCCCCCTCCACACCCCCGCCCCCTCCACACCCCGCCCCCTCCACACCCCCGCCCCCTCCACACCCCCGCCCCCTCCACACCCCCGCCCCCTCCACACCCCTGCCCGCCCCCTCCACACCCCCGCCCCCTCCACACCCCCGCCCCCTCCACACCCCCGCCCCCTCCACACCCCCGCCCCCTCCACACCCCCGCCCCCTCCACACCCCTGCCCGCCCCCTCCACACCCCCGCCCCCTCCACACCCCGCCCCCTCCACACCCCCGCCCCCCTCCACACCCCCGCCCCCTCCACACCCCCGCCCCCTCCACACCCCCGCCCCCTCCACACCCCCGCCCCCCTCCACACCCCCGCCCCCTCCACACCCCCCGCCCCCTCCACACCCCCGCCCCCTCCACACCCCCGCCCCCTCCACACCCCCGCCCCCTCCACACCCCCGCCCCCTCCACACCCCCGCCCGCCCCCTCCACACCCCCGCCCCCTCCACACCCCCCGCCCCCTCCACACCCCCGCCCCCTCCACACCCCTGCCCGCCCCCTCCACACCCCCGCCCCCTCCACACCCCTGCCCCCTCCACACCCCTGCCCCCTCCACACCCCTGCCCGCCCCCTCCACACCCCTGCCCGCCCCCTCCACACCCCCGCCCCCTCCACACCCCCGCCCCCTCCACACCCCGCCCCCTCCACACCCCCGCCCCCTCCACACCCCCGCCCCCTCCACACCCCCGCCCCCTCCACACCCCCCGCCCCCTCCACACCCCCGCCCGCCCCCTCCACACCCCCGCCCCCTCCACACCCCCGCCCCCTCCACACCCCCGCCCCCTCCACACCCCTGCCCGCCCCCTCCACACCCCCGCCCCCTCCACACCCCTGCCCGCCCCCTCCACACCCCCCGCCCCCTCCACACCCCCGCCCCCTCCACACCCCCGCCCCCTCCACACCCCGCCCCCTCCACACCCCCGCCCCCTCCACACCCCCGCCCCCTCCACACCCCCGCCCCCTCCACACCCCCGCCCGCCCCCCTCCACACCCCCGCCCCCTCCACACCCCCGCCCCCTCCACACCCCTGCCCCCTCCACACCCCTGCCCGCCCCCTCCACACCCCTGCCCGCCCCCTCCACACCCCCGCCCCCCTCCACACCCCCCGCCCCCTCCACACCCCCGCCCCCTCCACACCCCCCGCCCCCTCCACACCCCCGCCCCCTCCACACCCCCGCCCCCTCCACACCCCCGCCCCCTCCACACCCCCGCCCGCCCCCTCCACACCCCCGCCCCCTCCACACCCCCGCCCCCTCCACACCCCTGCCCCCTCCACACCCCTGCCCGCCCCCTCCACACCCCTGCCCGCCCCCTCCACACCCCCGCCCCCTCCACACCCCCCGCCCCCTCCACACCCCTGCCCGCCCCCTCCACACCCCCGCCCCCTCCACACCCCCGCCCCCTCCACACCCCCGCCCCCTCCACACCCCCGCCCCCTCCACACCCCCGCCCCCTCCACACCCCTGCCCGCCCCCTCCACACCCCTGCCCGCCCCCTCCACACCCCTGCCCGCCCCCTCCACACCCCTGCCCGCCCCCTCCACACCCCTGCCCGCCCCCTCCACACCCCCGCCCCCTCCACACCCCCGCCCGCCCCCTCCACACCCCCGCCCCCTCCACACCCCTGCCCGCCCCCCTCCACACCCCTGCCCCCTCCACACCCCTGCCCGCCCCCTCCACACCCCTGCCCGCCCCCCTCCACACCCCCGCCCCCTCCACACCCCCGCCCCCTCCACACCCCTGCCCCCTCCACACCCCGCCCCCTCCACACCCCCGCCCCCTCCACACCCCCGCCCCCTCCACACCCCCGCCCCCTCCACACCCCCGCCCCCTCCACACCCCCGCCCCCTCCACACCCCCGCCCCCTCCACACCCCCGCCCCCTCCACACCCCCGCCCCCTCCACACCCCCGCCCCCTCCACACCCCCGCCCCCTCCACACCCCCGCCCGCCCCCTCCACACCCCTGCCCGCCCCCTCCACACCCCCGCCCCCTCCACACCCCCGCCCCCTCCACACCCCTGCCCGCCCCCTCCACACCCCTGCCCGCCCCCTCCACACCCCTGCCCGCCCCCTCCACACCCCTGCCCGCCCCCTCCACACCCCTGCCCGCCCCCTCCACACCCCCGCCCCCTCCACACCCCCCGCCCGCCCCCTCCACACCCCCGCCCCCTCCACACCCCTGCCCGCCCCCTCCACACCCCTGCCCCCTCCACACCCCTGCCCGCCCCCCTCCACACCCCTGCCCGCCCCCTCCACACCCCCGCCCCCTCCACACCCCCGCCCCCTCCACACCCCCGCCCCCTCCACACCCCGCCCCCTCCACACCCCCGCCCCCTCCACACCCCCGCCCCCTCCACACCCCCGCCCCCTCCACACCCCCGCCCGCCCCCTCCACACCCCCGCCCCCTCCACACCCCCGCCCCCTCCACACCCCCGCCCCCTCCACACCCCTGCCCGCCCCCTCCACACCCCTGCCCGCCCCCTCCACACCCCCGCCCCCTCCACACCCCCGCCCCCTCCACACCCCCGCCCCCTCCACACCCCCGCCCCCTCCACACCCCCCGCCCCCTCCACACCCCCGCCCCCTCCACACCCCCGCCCCCTCCACACCCCCGCCCCCTCCACACCCCCGCCCCCTCCACACCCCTGCCCGCCCCCTCCACACCCCTGCCCGCCCCCTCCACACCCCTGCCCGCCCCCTCCACACCCCTGCCCGCCCCCTCCACACCCCCGCCCCCTCCACACCCCCGCCCGCCCCCTCCACACCCCCGCCCCCTCCACACCCCTGCCCGCCCCCTCCACACCCCTGCCCCCTCCACACCCCTGCCCGCCCCCTCCACACCCCTGCCCGCCCCCTCCACACCCCCGCCCCCTCCACACCCCCGCCCCCTCCACACCCCCGCCCCCTCCACACCCCGCCCCCTCCACACCCCCGCCCCCTCCACACCCCCCGCCCCCTCCACACCCCCGCCCCCTCCACACCCCCGCCCGCCCCCTCCACACCCCCGCCCCCTCCACACCCCCGCCCCCTCCACACCCCCGCCCCCTCCACACCCCTGCCCGCCCCCTCCACACCCCTGCCCGCCCCCTCCACACCCCCGCCCCCTCCACACCCCCGCCCCCTCCACACCCCTGCCCGCCCCCTCCACACCCCCGCCCCCTCCACACCCCCGCCCCCTCCACACCCCCGCCCCCTCCACACCCCCGCCCCCTCCACACCCCCGCCCCCTCCACACCCCTGCCCGCCCCCTCCACACCCCTGCCCGCCCCCTCCACACCCCTGCCCGCCCCCTCCACACCCCTGCCCGCCCCCTCCACACCCCTGCCCGCCCCCTCCACACCCCTGCCCGCCCCCTCCACACCCCCGCCCCCTCCACACCCCGCCCCCTCCACACCCCCGCGCCCTCCACACCCCTGCCTGTCCCCTCCACACCCCCGCCCCCTCCACACCCCTGCCCCCTCCACACCCCCGCCCCCTCCACACCCCCGCCCCCTCCACACCCCTGCCTGTCCCCTCCACACCCCTGCCCGCCCCCTCCACACCCCCGCCCCCTCCACACCCCTGCCTGTCCCCTCCACACCCCTGCCCGCCCCCTCCACACCCCTGCCCTTGTTCCCCTCCATGGCTTGCGCCTCTCAGTTCCTTACCTCGCCTGGCTCTTTGTATTATTACTTCTCTTCTTCCCCCTTCCCCTTCTCCTCCTCTCCTCTTCCTCCTCCTTTCTTCTCCCTCCCTCCTCCTCATTGTCTTCCTCTTCCTTCCCCTTCTTCCTCTTCCTCTTTCTCCTCCTCTTCTTCCTTCTTCCCCCTTCTCTTCCTTCCTCCTCCTTTCAACTTTTCTTCCTCCTCCCCTCCTCCTCCGCCTCCTCCTCCCCTCCTCTTCTTCCTCTGCTTCCTCCTCCTCTTCCTTTTTCCTCCTCTTCCTTTCCCCTTCCTTTCCTTCTTCCTTCCTCCTCCTCTTCCTCCTCCTCCTCCTCTTTCTTCTCTTCCCCTCTTCCTTCCTCCTTGGGCAGTGTATGTTCACGGGAAGTCAAGGCTCTCGCGCGGTCACACCTGCCCAGGCCTCGTGGCCACTCTGCTGCGCGTGTTTGCAGCTCTCCCTGCGCGTGGCGGCCGCCGTCTGTGCCCGTGGACGGGTGGATGGATGGCGTTGGTTTCCTGAGTCTCGGGTGGGAGCGGCAGTTCCAGGGATCGAACCCAGGGCCTTGCGCACGTCCAGACAGAACCACCCAGCCACGCCACCTCTCCTGAATTTGATTATTTATTTGTTTTATTTAGGTTTGTTTTTTGTGTGCCTGGCCTGGGGCTTGAACTCAGGGCCTGGGCGCTGTCCCTGAGCTCTTTCACTCAAGGCTGACGCTCTACCACTTGAGCCACAGCGCCACTTGTGGTTTTCTGGTGGTTCACTGGAGATCAGAGTCTCAAGGACTTTCCTGCCTGGGCTGGCCTCGAACCTTGATCCTCACATCTCAGCCTCCTGAGTCGCTGGGATGACAGGCGGGAGCCACCAGCCAAGTAGAAATGGGAGACACTAAGCCGAGGCCTGCGGTCAGATGTGGATTTGGAGACGGAGTTAAATAAGGTGAGATGGCCAGTGGGTGGCGCTGATGACTGAGAGCTGTCCACTGCACTGGAGGGGAGGGGAATTTAAGATAACAACCAAGGAAAAGCCGGGCGCCGCGGCTCCCGCCCGTCATCCCAGCGACTCAGGAGGCTGAGATCTGAGGATCGCGGTTTAAAGCCAGTCAGGACCCCCCCCCCAAAAAAAAGGTGTGTGAGAACCCCCTCTCTAAAATAACCAGCAAAAAGCTCACCTGGAGGCATGGATCAAGTGGTAGAGCAGCAGCTGAGCAATCATAAGGCCTTGAGGGGGTGGGAGGGACAGGATTTGTTCATGAAATGCCAATCCTGGGGCCTGACCCCAAATATGTAAAATAGAAACATTGGGAAGACAAAGCTTAGTAGACATTGAGTCTTTTTTTTTTTTTTTTTTTTTGGGTCCGGTCGTGGGGCCTGAACTCTGGGCCTGGGCGCTGTCCCTCAGCTCTTCAGCTCAAGGCTGGCGCTCTACCACTTGAGCCACAGCGCCACTTCTGGCTTTTTCTGCTTATGTGGTGCTGAGGAATGGAACCCAGGGCCTCATGCATGCAAGGCAAGCGCTCTACCACTGAGCCACCTTCCCAGCCCCAGACATTGAGTCTTGTGGCAAGTGAAAGCGAATCTCAAAGTAGTAAAGCGAGTCTAGAGGGCTTCTGACAGCCCGGTGCCGGTGGCTCACACCTGTCATCCTACCAGCTCAGGAGGCGGAGATCTGAGGATCAAGGCTCAAAGCCAGCCCAGAAAATAAAGTCCACGAGACTCTTATCTCCAAAGAATACCCATAAAGCTGGAAGTGGTGCTGTGACTCAAGTGGTAGAGTGCCGGCCTTGAATAAAGAAGCTCAGGGACGGCGCCCAGACCTAAGTTCAAGTTCCAGTACCCATACAGAGGGAGGAGGAGGAGGAGGAGGAGGGGGGGGGGAGGGGGGAGGGGGAGGGGGACAAGGGGGAGGGGGAGGGGGAGGAGGAGGAGGAGGAGGACGGGGGGGGGGAGGGGGAGGAGGAGGAGGAGGAGGAGGAAGTTGTTTCTGTCACAAATTAGATGGAAACTAGGTTTTTCCTTTAATGAAGTTACACATGGGTAATTAAAGGCACAACACACGTGCACACTCACAACACACACACACACAAATAGTTACAGTTGTAGGTCAGGAGGAAGAGTTTGGGGTAATACCGGAACAGGCCACAAGGTGGTGATGTAATTTCACAAGTCAGACTTTGCATCTGTGGAGTTTTCTTTTGCTTGTATTTGTGGCGCTGTGTTACTTTCCTGAACTTTCTGTCTTTTTCTGACATGCATCTTTTTTGGTCTGTTTTCCTTTTTTTGGTTTCATTTCCCATCTCCTTGTCTTGGCTATGTATTAGAACACGTGCAATTTGCACCCTTGTTGCTGAGTAAAAGTTGGTTTTTGTCAGTCAATGAAATTAAACTTATTCTAGAAAAAAATTGAGCCAGGTGCTAGTGGCTCACACCTGTCATCCCAGCTACTCAGGAGGCTGAGATCTGAGGATCACGGTTCAAAGCCAGCCGGGGAAAGAAAGTCTGTGAGAGTCTCATCTCCAATGAACCACCAGAAAACTGGAAGTGGAGCTGTGGCTCACGTGGTAGAGCACCAGCCTTGAGCTGAAGAGCTCAGGGACAGCGCCCAGGCCCCGAGTTCAAGCCCCGGTATTAGCACAAAAAAAGAAAAATGGAAACCTTTATGAAGTGAACAGAATAAATAAATACCTACTGTTCTACTGCCCAGATTAAAACTCATCATTTCCTGACCAATTTTGGTTTTTTTTTGGTTGTCGGTTCTTAGGGCTTGAACTCAGGGCCTAGGTGTTGGTCTCTGAGCTTTTTTGCTCAAGGCTAGCACTCTACCACTTTGAGCTCCACTTCCTCCTGACCCATTTATTTTCCCACTACTCCACTCTTCCTTCTGTTCTCACTACATGTGCAAGACTTACGGTTCTGCAATAAGCCAGTCTGCAACTACGTCCTCATACAAGAGGACCTTTTCTTCTCTCTGCCTTTCTTGTGTTTTCTTTTTCTGGCATTGGGCTTTGAACCCAGCGCTGGCTTGCTCATTTGGTGTTCCACCACTTGAACCACGCTTCCAGGCTGACTTTTTGCTGGTTATTTTCGCAGTGGAACCTCAAGGACTTTTCTTGCCCAGGCTCTGACCAGGGTCTAAGTTCTGGCCCTGCCATTTATTAGCTTTGGGTTCTAGTGCTTTGGTCTTCCTCGTAGGAATGAATGGATATTGGTCTTGGAACATAGCTCCCAGAGTTACAAGTATGGAGGATAAATAGTATGTAAATAAAATTGCTTTTCACAGGAAACAATAGCCATCGGGCTCAATGCTGGCTCACAAGGTGATCAGAACTGATAAACGCGGCCCAACCTTTTCTAGTGCAATGATTCAAGGATTAGAAGCTAGAACTTTCCAAGGATGAAAGGAGGTGGTGAAATTTTTAAATTTAATTTTATTGTCAAGGTGATGTACAGAGGGGTTACGGTTACATAAGTAATGAGAACATTTCTTGTTGAATAGTGTTTCCTCCTTCCCTGTTTTTCTCCCATTTTCCCTCCCTCCCGACTTCCCCCACTCCCAAGTTGTAAAATTCATTTCCAGTATAATGTCTTGTGACTATTGTTATTAATAGGTTCAACCTTTGCCCTTTGTGTCACCATTTCTGAGATTCCTCTTCCCTTCCCCAAATCAGACAAACATATGTACAAGACACAGGGTACCAGTATAAAAAACAGTGGCAACAGAGGATAAACCAAAGGGAAAAAAAAGATGAAAGAAAAATAAACAGTACATTAAAAACAATAACAACAACAACAACAAAACCCTCTTGTTTCTATACCTTAGAGTTCATTTTGCTTAGCATCATCTTATATGGCCACATGTACATAGTTATCCGTCTGCTAATGATTACAAATGAGGGAAACCATGGAGCTTATGTTTCTTTGGGCCTGGCTTACTTCACTTAATACGATTTTTCCAAGTCTTTCCATTTCCTAACAAATGGGGCAATGTCATTCTTTCTGATGCAGGCATAGAATTCCATTGTGTATATATACCACATCATCTTGCTCCATTCATCTCCTGAGGGGCATCTGGGCTGGTTCCATATCTTAGCTATGGTAAACAATACTGCAGTGGACATGGTTGTGCTGGTGGCTTTAGTGTAGCCTGGTTTATGTTCCTTTGGGTAAATGAGGTGAAATTTGATTTGGGGAATTCAAAAGTAGGGATTGTGTGAAGTTAGAAGGAAGGGAATTTGGAGATGCCATGGGCTGTTTTCAGGCAGTCTCGATGACATTCGGCTTAAAGCCCCAGCAGGCTTTCCAATTAACGGACGTGCCCTTCGTTTCAGAAAGGGGGAAGAACAACATGGCAGCTTGGTGGCCTGAATTTCAGGTGCTACAAAGAGCAGGGTCCCAGGCCGCGTCTCTCAGGAAGAGTGGGGCGAGAAAAATGTCACGGGAAAAAATGCACAAGGAAGGTTCTGGAACATTTCACGCGAGGGCGGATATTTGGGTGAAAACACCTCTGAAGCCTCAGGATGGCAAACCCCAAGCTGCACAAGGCCAGGGAGAGAGGGAGATGGAAAGGCAGGAGGGGGTCCCATGGAGACTGGGCCTGCCCACAGTGTAAGGGTCTCTGGGCTGAGAATGTGAGCAAAGTCCACTTGTTTCTGTTCAGAGCAGACCATTTGACATCTCCTTCTGGTCAGTGAGCTATGGATTCATTCTTTTTACAACATGGAGTAGGTCGGTCGCCCTTGTAAAAATATTGTTTTTAAAAAGCCAGGTGCTGGTGGCTCCCGCCTGTCATCCTAGCTATTCAGGAGGCTGAGATCTGAGGATTGCAGTTTGAAGCCAGCCCACACAGTAGAGTGAGACTCTTCTCGCTTAATGAACCACTCAAAAAGCCAAAAGTAGAGCTGTGGCTCAAGCCTTGAGCAAAAGAGCTCAGGGACGTCAGGGCCTGAGTTCAAGCCCCATGACCAACAAAAACACAATAAAGACAACCTCTAGTAGTTGTGCGAAAGACAATCCTGTGAGTGGATGTTCTTTGAATGAAATGGAGAAAATTGGGGTGGTGTGTGTGTGTGTGTGTGTGTGTGTGTGTTTTAGTTTTTTGTTTTTGTTTTTGCCAGTTCTGGGTCTTGAACTCAGGGCCTGGGCACTGTCCCTGAGATTCTTTGGCTCAAGGCTAGCGCTCTACCACTAGAGCCACAGCGCCACTTCTGGCTTTTTCTGTGTATGTGGAGCTGAGGATTGAACCCGGGGCTTCAGGCATGCTAGGCGAGCGCTCTACCACTGAGCCACATTCCCAGCCCTGATTTTTGTTTTTTTAAAAGCTGTTATGTGGAAGAAAGATCTAGCAGCGTCTGCTCAGAGCGTAGATTATCTAACACTCGTCACTGTGTTGATTTTCCTCCCTGGAGCTGGGCTGGGAAAGATCTGGAAAAGATTATTCTTTCAAAGTTTCATTGGACTTTGTAGCCTGGGATTCAGGGGGGAAAAATCTAGTGTTCAGTTTGATAAATGAATTCAGCAAGTAGCTTAATCCTCTTCAAGGCTCAGATTTATTAAACATCAGTCAAGAGGTGAAATGAGCAATATATGTTTCACCTGGGATGGGTCAATCACCAAACTTCCCGCCACCCTCCAAGCTCTTTGATGGATCAATGAGTAGTAAGCAGATATGTATGGAGAGATAAATGGATGACCAGGATTGGCCTCTGGTCTCTGCAGAGACTTTTCCTGTCATCAGAAAAGCCTTTCTTGGGCTGGGCAGGTGGCTCAGTGGTAGAGTGCTCGCCTAGCATGCATGAGGCCCTGGGTTCGATTCCTCAGCACCACATAAGCAGAAAAAGCCAGAAGTGGCTCTGTGGCTCAAGTGGTAGATTTGCCAGCCTTGAACACAGAGAGGCTCAGGGACAGCGCCCAGGCCCCAACTTCAAGGCCCAGGAGTGGCAAAAAAATAAAAGCCTTTCTTGACACACCCAGATATGTGGCAGTCCCTTCTGTGTCCTGACTTTCCCCAGTGCTCAGTGTACTGCTTAAAATAAAACTATACAAGCCAGGGCACTGGTGGCTCACGCCTGTCATCCCAGCTACTCAGGAGGCTGAGATCTGAGGATCACTGGTAAAGGCCAGCCCAGGCAGGAACGTCCGTGAGACTGTTATCTCCAATAAACCACTCAGAAAACCAGAAGTGGTGCTGTGGCTCAAGTGGTAGAGAGCTCACCTTGAGCTGAAGAGCTGAGAGGCAGCGCCCAGGCCCAGAGTTCAAGCCCCACGACTGACAAAAAACAAACCAGGGAGAAATGGCTTCCTCAATGGTCTCTAGAACACAGAAGCTAGCTTCTGGCTCCAGCAGATTTTCATGTGTGTGGTCTGTTTATATTTCATCTCCTTAGGATAACTTCGTGGGGAAGGGGTGCTGCTCATTTTTTTTCCCCCTGTGAGGTTGTCTGAAGGATTTATGAGAGTACTTGATTAAAATATGGTTTTTAATTTGTCTTGTTTCTATGAGTTAAATATAACGCCGCCCAGATTGTGGGGAAATATTGAATATCTTTTGTTGCAAAGCAGTTAACTTTAATGTAATAAAATCGACGACTCTTTCATTCCATGGGTTGTGCTTTTTTTTTTTCTTTTTCTGGGCCTATTTAAAGAACTTTCCATCTGTAGCTGGGCATCAGTGGCTCCCGCCTGTCATCCCAGCTACTCAGGAGGCTGAGATCTGAGGACCGTGGTTTGAAGCCAGCCTGGGCAGGAATATCTGTGAGACTCTGATCTCTAACCGCTAGAAAACCAGAAGTGGAACTGTGGCTCAAGTGGTAGAGAACCCGCCTTGAGGAAAAGAAATTCAAGGTCTGTTCCCAGGCCCTCAGTTCAGGCCCCAAACCCAGCACAAACAACAACAAAACAACTTGCCATTTGTATAGCTATTTAAAAGACACCCAGGCCCGTTTCTCTTAAAAGTTAAGTTCTCCTTATAGTATTTGAATTCTTTTTTTTTCTCTGATTTTTTCCCCCACACCATGCACTAAATGGTTTCCCCTTTACCTGGTGATCAATAGTGTTGGAGCTGATTCATTCATTCATTCATTCATTCATTTGTTCGTTCCCACACCACTGCATGGTCTTTGCTATTAAAACTTTTTTTTTTGTGTTGGTCGTGGGACTTGAACTCAGGGCCTGGGCTGCCCAGAGTTTGATGCCAAACAGACAAACGAACCCTGTCAGGGTGGTAGGCTCAAGGGACGGGAAAATCGAGCCTTCAGATTCTTCCCCATGATTTTTAAACATTTCTTCTTAAACATTATCTTCAGGTAGCTGTACGGAAGGGTTTCCATTCACTGTGGCGGCGTGGGAGGATGAGGCGTCTTGATTCATGCCTTCCCTTCCAAACTTCTCCCCCAGCTCACCCCGCCTCACCCCTCCCCTAAGTTCCCGGGTTCCACGGACATTAAAGATGAGGATTACATCCTCCCACCCTTTCTCTCTCCATTTGTTTTCCATCCTTCCCCCCTTTAAAAATTACATGTTTTATTGTAAAGATATTGTACAGAGGGGTCACAGTTACATGAGCAAGGTCATGAGTCCATTTCCCATCGAGTGTGGTTACCTCCTCCTTTGTTTTTCTCCTACCATCCCTTCCCTCCCCACCTCCTCCCTCCCCACCTCCTCCCTCCCCACCTCCTCCCTCCCCACCTCCTCCCTCCCCACCCCAAAGTTGTAAAGTTCGTTTTCAACATAGGGTCTTGTATACGTCTCATTGTTACAAGGGATCAACCTGTATCCTTATTTCAACGTTTTGTTTTTTCCCTTCCCCTCCCCAAATTAGAAAAATGTATATACAAGATGCAGAGCACCAACATCAAATACAGTGAAAACAGGGATTATACCATGGGGGAAGAACATACAAAGAAACAAAAAAAATCACACAGTGCATTATAAGTACATTAAAAACAATAGCAAGAAAGAGAAAACCACTTGTGTCCCTGTCTTGGGGTTCATTTCACTTAGCATCATCTTATCTGGTCATAGGTACATAGCTTTTGACCGTTTCTGCTTGTTCCAAACATATACTAGTTATTGCAGATAAAGGAAACCATGGGACCCATGTTTCTTTGGGCCTAGCTTACTTCACTTAATATAATTTTTTCCAAGTCTTTCCATTTCCTCTCAAATGGGGCAATGTCATTCTTTCTGATGGAGGCATAGAATTCCAGTGTGTGTGTGTGTGTGTGTGTGTGTGTGTGTGACAGACCACACACCTGAAAATCTGCTGGAGCCAGAATCTACCTTCTGTGTTTTAGAAACCACTGAGGAAACCATTTCTCCTTGTTTTGTTTTTGTCAGTCTTGGGGTTTGAACTCAGGGCCTGGGTGCTGTCCCTGAGCTTCTTTTGTTCAAGGTTAGCGCTCTACCACTTGAGCCACAGCGCCACTTCTGGCTTTTTTCTGTGTCTGTGGTAGTAAGGAATCGAACCCAGGGCTTCATGCATGCGAGGCGAGCACTCTACCACTGAGCCACCTGCCCAGCCCCTGGGCTACATTTATTTCTCAAGCACTCAGGTGATGAGGGAGAGTTTCGCTGTGTTTTTTCTGACCTCCCTCCTCTCTCCTGTACCCTCCCCCTTTAAAAAAAAATCATCAGAACCTTAGGTTGTGTTTTAGTCTGTATATACAGAGGCGGGAAGGTTTATTGTATGTTGACCCTAGTCCACCCTTCCCCACTTGTGCTGGAACTTTGCTGGACTTTTTCTAGTAGCTTCCTGGACCATCTGGTAAATTCCACGGATGGAACTGAAAATGGAAAACAGAGGGCACTATGAACTCACAAATGCGGCATTTCCACCCAGCCTGCAACCATCAGGCTAATCCGGAAAACCCATCTTTTGTAACAGCCCAAATCTGCCCCTTTTGAAAAGAGGTGCAAGAGGTTAAAAAGGAAGGATTTTGACACAGGTCTGTCTCCCCCATGAAGAAATAGGCTTCTTTGTGAGGGTTGGAGGATGATGGTTCAAAGTCAGCCCGGGCAGCGTCTGTATGAGACTCTCATCTCCAATGAACCACCAGAAAATTGGAAGTGGCACTGTGGCTCAAGTGGTAGAGCGCCAGCCTTGAGCTGAAGAGCTGAGGGACAGCACCCAGACCCTGAGTTCAAGCCCCATGATCAGCAACAGCAACAATAACAACAACAACAGCAGAACCTCAAAACTAAGCATAGAGCTACCCTATGACCCAGCCATGCCATTCCTGGGCATTTGTCCAATAGACCACAAACCAGGTTACAGCAAAGCTACCAGCACAACCATGTTCATTGCAGCACTACTCACCGCAGCCAAGGTATGGAATCGGCCCAGATGCCCCTCTGTGGACGAATGGATCAAGAAGATGCGCTGTAAGACACACAACAGAATTGTACTCATCCATGAGAAAGGACGCTAGTGTACTGTTTTGAAAGAAATGGAAAGACACGGGCAAAAAAATTACATGAAGTGAAACAAGTCAGGCCCAGAGAGACCAAGAATTTTAGTTCTGATGTCTACCTGGTGTTCTGGAACTAGTGGACAAACCTGGACATTCTTCTTTGGATAGTGGCTGAAATCATATTTTAACCCCCCTCCCCCCCCACTCCCCATCCCTCACCTCCCCCCCGCCCCCCGCCCCTCCAGAGCTGGGAGGGAGGAAAGTGTCTGAATCTTGCGTGAGGGAGCAAGAAGAACGTGTGAACTGAGCTCTTTCTTGCCACCAAGGCCTGTTGGAAGTCTGTCCCACCATGGAACGACATGGGCCATCTTCCTGATGATTAACCCCTTCCTTCCCCATGTCCGGTGGGCAGATCTGACCTCTTCAGCCTCCAGGGATGTGAGGCTCAACAAACTCTTCATTCCTTCCCTCCAGAAACAGATGCTCAGGGATGTGTCCAGTTCAACTTCCTCCAGAGGTAGTTTTGCCCCCCTCATCTGGATCTTCCATGGGCTGGGTGAGGTGTCTGTGGGGGACCCATGGAAGAAGGAGGGGACCCATATTGATGTCTGAGCTGAAGCTTGGAATAGAATATAACCATGGTAAGAACATTTGGGAAGGGAGGGATGAAACACATTTCTTTCTTTTTTGTTTCTTGTTTTTGTTGGTTGTGGGGCTTGAACTCGGGGCCTGGGCACTGTCCCTCAGCTCTTCAGCTCAAGGTGAGTACTCTACCACTTGAACCACAGCATCACTTCTGGTTTTCTGGTGGTTTATGGGAGATCAGAGTCTCACAAACTTTCCTGCCCGGGCTGGCTTTGAACCATGATCCTCAGGTCTCAGCCTCCTGAGTAGCTGGGATGACAGGCTGAGCCACTGATGCCGGTGACACGCATTTCTTTCACAGATGGAGGCACAAGGATTTCTTAGCAGGAATAAGATACTGCCCTGGGCGTAGCAGGAAAACCACAGAATTTCCATCAGTATGGTTCTTGCCTTCCTCTTTTTATTTATTTATTTTTTCCTTTCCTTTCCTTTCTCTTTCCTCTTCCCCCCTCCTCCCCTCCTCCCCTCCTCCTCCCCTTCTCCTCTCCTCCTCCTCCCCTTCCTCCTCTTCTTCCCCTTCCTCCTCCTCCTCCTCCCCCCCCACCTGTTTGAATTTAGGACCTTACAGGCAGGTAGTCCACCACTTGAGCCACAAACCCAGTCCTTTTTGCTTTCAAATAGGATCCCTAACGTATGCCCGAGAGGGTGTAACGTGTGAGTCTCCCATTTATGTTTCCCAAGGAGCTGGGATGACAGGTTTGAACCACCACATCCAGCTTTTATTGATTCCCCACCCCCCTTGGATTGGCCTCCACCTGTCGGCCTCCTGATCTCTGCCTCCCAAATAGACAGGACCGACAGCCAGGAGCCACCGGCCTGGCTGTCCTTACGGCAACATTCTTATGGCCGTTCAGTCTCAGGGGCAGCAGCATTTGTTTCTGTGTGGGGAAGGACGGTAGCTTCCCTCCATGTGGCGCTCAGGGTGATAGTTTAGCTGGTATTACACATGGGAGTTCCTTCAGGTGTGCTACAAGAGTTTAGAAGTTTCTGTATTGCCTCTAGAACCCAAGATGATGTCTTGGAATGAAAGGTTCTATTCATCTGCATTAAACAAAGATGGATGCCAGGACTGGTGTCCAAATATTTGCTAACTGGGTCTTTGGAGCCACGCGTGGTCTGGTTTCTTATGTGCATACGATGAGACAGTGGGTGAAAATCAGAGGCCTTCAGCCACACAGGTGAGACACAGCCTGGCACCTTCTGACTCCTTCCTTCAAATATCACCACTTTGTCTGTCTGTCTGTCTGTCTGTCTCTTCAGGCTCACTCAACTAGCTGGTGCTCTACCACTTGAGCCATACCTCCAGCCTGACTTTTTTTTAACCAGTCCTGGGGTTTGAACTCTAGGACCTGGGTGCTGTCCCTGAGCTTCTTTGGCCCAAGGCTAGCTCTCTATCACTTTGAGCCACAGTGCCAACTTCTGGCTTTTTCTGTGTCTGTGGTACTGAGGAATCGAACCCAGGGTTTCATGCATGCTAGGCGAGCATTGTACCACTGAGCCACCTGCTCAGCCCAAGCCTGGCTTTTTGATTGGTTAATTTTTAGATGGACATTCTCAGCCTTTTCTTCCCAGTCTAGACTCGAACTTCCACCCTCTGTCTCTCAGCCTCCTGAGTAGCTAGGATTTCAAGCACGAACCAGTTACTTATCTTTTTCTTTTTTAAATTGAAGGCATATAGATTTCATTGGCACAGCTACGTATTAGAACTTCAGAGCAGGGAGCTGAGGGCATGTACAGGTCCTTTCTGAAATTCCACTTTCAAAGATGTTGTATTTCCCCTTCCTTATCAATTACAGATGTTGTAAGTGGCCATCATAGCCGACTGGAGCACTATGCGGATTTACGGCTGCCAAAAGTTTTGAGCAATTAAATGAATTGTAGCACCTGCCATGTGAATTTCTTCAATTTCATTAAATGGCTCCCTTCTAGAAAGCACTATTGTGGAAAAAAAATACATATATGTTTTGATGAAAAGGCTTAGGACATTATAGAGTGATTTTTTCCCCCTAGTGTTTAAAAGGTCTTCAGAATGAAAAAAAAAGTGGTGAACATGCTGTTTTAAGCTTTTTATTTTTTTGCCACTTTCCAAATGTCACAGAGAGAGAAAGCAGAACGCCATCACAATTACAGACTTGAAGGCTGCCCCTCCATCCTGCGCCTTCCCATCTCAATATTCCTTCTTGTATTAAAAAGAATCTAACGTAAAGAAAACGTAAGTTGGGTTTCGATCTGAATTTGATAATGCAGGTGACTTGTCAGGCCTGCCCTTCACCCCTTAAAAAAAAATCCCTGCACACAGAGCGGAAGCTAGGTATCAAATGTAAGGCCATGCGAATCGTGGACTCTGTGTAAGGTGCTCCTGTTAGCACGTGGTAGTTTATAAGGTCCATATGGCATTGCTTATGTAGCTTACACTATACAACTGGGGTCTAGGTAACATATGATGCAGATATCAAACACTACCACAGGCTTGGGGCACTGATTGTATGCACAAGTGTGTGTGCGCGCACACACACACACATACACACACATGCATGCATGAAAGAACCCATTTTTTGTTTTTTGTTTTTTTGTCAGTCCTAGGGTTTGAACTCAGGCTCTGGACTCTGTCTCATATTCTTATTATATTTAATTAATAATTAATAATTCCCTGGAAGAAAGTCCTAGGGGAGATGGGGAAGAGCAGTGGCCGCCATTTTGTCTGGGACTTCCACAAGGCTGGGGTAACTTTTCAGATGGAAAGCTCAGAGATGAGGAAATCTTTGCTTCTGTCTCTGTCTCTGTCTCTGTCTGTCTGTCTGTCTGTCTCTCATTTTATTTTATTGTCAAGGTGCTGTTCAGAGGGGTTGCAGTTACACAGGTAAGGTAACGAGTACATTTCTTGTTGAACATTGCTACCCCCTGCCTCGTTTTTCTCCCACTTTCCCTCCCCCATCCTGCCCCCCCAATTGTAAAATTCACTTCCAGCACAGTGTCTTATGAGTATCGCTTTGGTTCACCTTTCATCCTTTGTCTCACCATTTTGTTTGTTCCCCTTCCCTTCCCCAAATCAGATAAATGTATATACAAGAAACAGGGCACCAGAATCAAAAACAGGGATTATACGGGATAAAACAAAGGGGTAAGGGGAAGAAGAACTTCATACTGTACATTAAAAGCAACAACATCAACCACAAAAAAAACCCTTCTAGTTTCCATTTCTTGGAGTTCAATGAGCATCATCTTATATGGTCATATGTACATAGTTATTGAGCTACTTTGTTTAGTACTAATAAACATATACTAATGATTACAAATGAGGGAAACCAAGAAGTTTATATAATTTCACTTAATATGATTTTTCCAAGTCTTTCCATTTCCTTACAAATTGGGCGGTGTCACTCTTCCTGATGGAAGCATAGAACTCCATTGTATATATACACCACATTTTCTTGATCCATTTATCTCCTGAGGGGCACCTGGGTTGGTTCCATATCTTAGCTAATGTAAACAATGCTGCAATAGACATGGTTGTGTTGGTAGCTTTAGCATGGCCTGGCTGTGGTCAATTGGATAAATGCCCAGGAGTAGGATTTTTGAGTCATAGGGGAGCTCTATGTTTGCTCTTTTGAGGAATCTCCATACTGCTTTCCAGAGTGGTTGAACAAGTTTACACTCCCACCAACAGTGCAGAAGAGTTGCCTTTTGGCCACATCCCCACCAGCATCTACTATTATTTGTCTGTTTCTTGTTCTAAAGGATCTGAGCAAGGCATTTCTATGCAGTATCTTTCATGTTTTGTTTTCTTTTTCTTTTCTTTGTGATTGTCCTGGAGCTTGAACTCAGGGCCTGGGCATTGTCTCTGAGCTTTTTTTTTCCCTCAAAGTTGGTGCTCTACCACTTGAACCACAGCTCCACTTCAGGCTTTTTGGAAGTAAGAGTCTCATGGACTTGTCCACCTGGGCTAGCTTTGAACTGGGATCCTTAGATCTCAGCCTCTTGAGTAGCTGAGATGACAGGTTTGAGCCACCAGTGCTGAGTTCCCAAACTATTTAATGGATGAATGTCTGAATTGTGTATCTACTTACATTGGAACATCTTGCTGATGTTTTTACTTTACCTGGGATGATGCTGGTGGTGGAGGTGGTGATTTGTTCTATTTTGATGGCCAGGTTGTAAAAATAAATGGCCCATTTTTCCTAGGGGTCTCAACTTTAGGACCAAATTTCTTTCACATGCTATCAAACTCTGCTCTGGTCTAACCCTAGTCACTCAGGAGGCTGAGATCTGAGGATCGTGATTCAAAGACAGCCTGGGCAGGAAAGTCCGTGAGATTCTTCGCTGTGATGAATCACTATAAAAGCTGGAAGTGGAGCTGTGGCTCAAGTGGTAGATCACTTGCCTTTAGTGACAAAGCTGTTGCACCCAGGCCTTGAGTTCAAGCCCCAGGACTCTCTCTCTCTCTCTCTCTCTCTCTCACACACACACACACACATGCACACACACACATTTTACCTTGCCATGGGTGACTAACAATCACACCTGAAATTTCTATAAATAAAAGAGATTTAAGTTGCATGAAATTATACTCAAAGGTGCTAATGAGTGTCAGTAATGTTTTTTTTTTGTTTGTTTGTTTTTTGGGTCCGGTTGTGGGGCCTGAACTCGGCCTGGGTGCTGTCCCTCAGCTCTTCAGCTCAAGGCTAGTGCTCTACCACTTGAGCCACAGCGCCACTTCCGGCTTTTTTCATTTTGCTTATGGGGTGCTGAGGAATTGAACCCAGGGCCTCAGGCATGCAAGGCAAGCGCTCTACCACTGAGCCACCTTCCCAGCCCCATCAGTAATGTTTAATAAGAGAAGCATAAGGCGCCCATGAGGCTATCTTCTGACTGGTTTGGCTGCACACAGCTCACCTTGCCTTCCCAGAATGCCTTACTAAAATCCACCTGCTTTGATTCTTTTTTTTTGGAGGGGGGGCGTTCTGGATCTCAAACTCAGGGCTTGAGCGTCATCCCTGAGCTCTTCTGCTCAAGGCTGGTGCTCTACCACTTGAGTCACAGCTCCACTCCTGGTTTTCTGGTGGTTCATTGGAGATCAGAGTCCATGGATTTCCTGCCCGGGCTGGCTTTGAACCGTGATCCTCAGATCTCAGCCTCCTGAGTAGCTGGGATTACAGGCATTTATGATACTCCAGGTTGAGAAAATTAGAGGGAAAAAAGGCTCAAAGCACTTTCTAAGCACCACTATGAAAATCTGTGCTGGTTTGTTCAATGATACTCACTTTTACTGCATGAACTTGAATTCTTACAGAAAAATACTGAAGCTACACTGGTTCCAGGGCAAGGTCTGTTTGTTTTAAGGCTAACACACTTGGTTCAGTGTCTTTATTTCCTAAGAACTGTAGAAATATTAAACTTATGAGAGCTTTTATTGGTCTTCATAAACCAAGCAGAGCAGAGTCTCTTTCATTTAAGAGGTTTTATGGCTTCATGTATTAATATCTTCCCGTGGCTGAAAATATTTCACATTCACACAATGAAAAGAAAATGCATCTTTCAATTACTGCCGAGTGGGCAGCGTCGATGCTACACCTACAGACGCAGGCCCCAAGTGAACGAAGATTTTTCTCGACCGATAAAAGGGGTCAATGTAGATCTAGATGCACTGTAGTCGTAAGCAATGGTGACTCTGAGAATCACGGTTCAAAGCCAGCCTGGGCTGGAAAGTCCAACAACTGCAAGGAAAGAGAAGAACATGGTTTTCTCCATCTCATCGGGAGGAGAGATTTCTGGCCTGGTCACACAGCAGCTGGGCCCAGCGGCTCATCTCTGTCACCCTAACTGCTCAGGAGGCTGAGAGCTGAGGATCGAGGTTCAAAGCCAGCCTGGGTAGGAAAGTCTGTGAGACCTTTATCTCCAATAAACCACTCAGAAAACTGGAAGTGGCGCTGTGGTTTAAGTGGTAGAGCGCCAGCCTTGAGCTGAAGAGTGCAGGGACAGCACCCAGGCCCTGAGTTCAAGTCCCACGACCCACAAAAAAAAAAAAGAAAAAAAACAGGGTAGGGAAGGAACAGAATATAGAACAGAGTAAAATAGAACAGAAGGGAGGGGAGGAGAGGGAAGGAGGGAGAAAAGAGGAATGAAACATAGAATACAATAGAATAGATTACAATAGAATAGAGAGGGGAGGAGAGGAATCCAGCATAACATAGAACAGAACAGAACAGAGCAATAGAATACAATAGAATTAGCCTAGAATAGAATAGTATTAGAATAGAAGAGAAATAGAAATAGAATAGAGTAGACTAGAGAGAGGGGAGGAGAGGAATGGAGCATAGAATAGAATAGAACAGAGCAGAATAATATAGTATAATGGAATTAGAATAGAAATAGAAGAATAGAATAGAATGGAATGGAATGGAATAGAATGGAATGGAATGGAATAGAATGGAATGGAATGGAATAGAATGGAATGGAATGAGGACAGGAGGGGAGGATGGGGGGCAGGGAGGGGCAGCGGCCCACGGCGGAGACACACAAGGCCCAGCTCCCACAGCTCCCCCTCCCTCCCTCCCTCCCTCCCTCCCTCCCTCCCTTCCTTCCTTCCTTCCTTCCTTCCTTCCTTCCTTCCTTCCTTCCTTCCTTCCTTCCTCCCTTCCTCCTCCCTTCCTTCCTCCTTTTTCCTTCCTCTCCCTTCCATCTCCTTCTTCCTTCCCTTCCTTTATTCCTTCTCCTTCCTTCCTTCCTTCCTTCCTTCCTTCCTTCCTTCCTTCCTTCCTTCCTTCCTTCCTTCCTTCCTTTCTTCTCCTTTTTCCTTCCCTCTCTCTCCTTCTTCCTTCCCTCTCTTCCTTTTCCTTCCTTCCTTTTTTCCTTCCCTCCTTCCTTACTATCTTTTCTTCTTCCCTTCCTCTCCTTCCTTCCCTCCCTCCCTTCCTTTCTCTTCCCTCCTTCCTGGACCTGTGCCTGAGTGCTGGGACTCAGTCCCTCCTGCACAAGTGCATGGCTGAGTGCTGGGACTCAGTCCCTCCTAGAGGAGTGCCTGGCAGAGTGCTGGGACTCAGTCCCCCCTAGACCTGTGCCTGGCTGAGTGCTGAGACTCAGTCTCCCCTGGACCTGTGCCTGACTGAGTGCTGGGACTCAGTCCCTCCTGGACCTATGCCCGGCTGAGTGCTGGCTGAGCCCAGTCTTGGTGCTGGTGGGTGGGTGTTATACTAGGTCCTGGCTTCCTCATTTATCGATTGTAACCCATGCACCACTGTTCTTAGCCCATCCTAAAGTAACAGCGCAGGAGAGAAGGAAGCGCAGACATTCTCAAGGGCTGGCTAGCGTCTCAGTAGGACATTCCTCGCGGTCACTCATTAAGACTCAGTTCCTCTTATTTTTTTTGTACCTGAACCAGAGTATGAACTCAGAGCTTCTCTTCCTCTGGGCTGGTGCTCTACCACACGAGCCACGCCTCCAGTCCTGCTTCTTGCTAGCTAGCCAATGGAAAAACTAGAGTCTCACAGACTTTTCTACTTTGGCTGGCTTTGAACCTCAATCCTCCAGATCTCAGTTTCAGGAGTAGCAAGGATTACGGCCACTTGTGCCCAGCTAGAATGTAATGGTTTCTTTCTTTCTTTCTTTCTTTCTTCCTTTCTTTCTTTCTTTCTTTCTTTCTTTCTTTCTTTCTTTCTTTCTTTCTTTCTTTCTTTCTTTCTTTCTTTCTTTCTTTCTTTCTTGCTTTCTCTCTCTCTCTCTCTCTCTTTCTCTCTCCTTCCTTCCTTCTTCCTTTCTTCCTTCTTTCTTTCCTTCTTTCTTTCCTTCTTTCTTTCGCCAGTCCTGGGGTTTGAACTCAGAGTCTGGGCGCTGTCCCTCAGCTTCTTTTTGCTCAAGGCTGGCACTCTACCACTTGAACCACAGCTCCACTTCTGGCTTTTGCCCTGTATGTGGTACTGAGGAATCCTGGGTGCTAGGCGAGCACTCTACCACGGAGCCACCTTCCCAGCCCGGACCTTGGTATTTTTTCTAACACGATGAACTTAGTGAACGATTCCCGCTGCTCCCCGACCCCAACCATTTCCTTTCTTGAGACTGGTCATAGCAAATGTCTTTTCCAAAGGAAGGGGAGGTAGCGCAGCGCTGTAGCAATGTCTAGGGGAAATGGGGGCTTTGTGTCTCAGCCATAAATCAAAGAAAAGAAATCAGTTGGCAACTCTTAACTCCAGATCAAAAGCCCTGTCTCATTCCCGCCGCCCCCCATCCCAGCAGCCCTCAGCCATGCCAGAACGATTTAGGAGACCAAGAAAGAACTTCATGTTTTAATTAAATAACACATGGCAGAAAAGAACAAGATCCCAGCTTGGCTTCATGAAGCAGAGCAGGAGCCATCCCTGCGCTCAACAGACAGCCACCGAAGAGAGAACCCGAGAGACAGGCCGAAAAAAGCTCGGAATCTATTTAATCCAACATCCTGGGACAGGGCTGCAGCTCCCGGGGACGCGGGGAAGAGTCGCATTAAAAAACACAACAAAAAACACAAGAAGAACAACCCACAGGGGCTGTGTGTGAGGAGAAGAGCCCCCCCAAAACACCCAGCACAGCCTGGGGTAGAATGCTGATGTCAGGCAGACGACAAATGCAAATCCCCAGTGGAGGGAGAGAGAGAGAGAGAGAGAGAGAGAGAGAGAGAGACACCCCCACAATGAATTAGCCAGCATGACACCCCCCGATACAGGCCCCCAGCCTGGCTGTGGTGTCTAGTTGAACAAGGTGACCCTTCACCCCTCATTTTCTGTCTCTTGTGTCCCAGCCAGGCCCTGGGGTTGTAAAGGTCTAATTTCTTGTTAAAAAAAGTGAGTTCTGAAATCAGGCGCCGGTGGCTCCCGCCTGGCATCCCAGCGACTCAGGAGGCTGAGATCTGAGGGTCGTGGTTCAAAGCCAGCCCAGGCAGGAAAGTCTGGGAGACTCTGATCTCCCATGAACCACCAGAAAACCAGAAGTGGCGCTGTGGCTCACGTGGTAGAGCGCCAGCCTTGAGCACAAAGAGGCTCAGAGAGAGCGCCCAGGCCCTGAGTTCAAGACCCATCACTGACCAAAGAAAATAAAACTAAAAGGCGGAGGGGCTCAGGAGTATCTGCAGGTGAGTGATGCGGAGGTGAGTTGTATTTGTGTTTTTTTCTTTTTCTTTTGGTGCCAGTCCTGAGTCTTGAACTCGGGGCCTGGGCGCTGTCCCTGAGCTCTTCAGCTCAAGGCTGGTGCTCTACCACTTGAGTCACAGCGCCACTTCCAGTTTTCTGGTGGATCCTTGGAGATCAGAGTCTCACAGACTTTTCCTGCCCGGGCTGGCTTTGAACCGGGATCCTCAGATCTCAGCCTCCTGAGTCGCTGGGATGACAGGTGGGAGCCATTACCACCTGGCTTCCTTTTCTTTTTCGTTTCTTATTATTGTTTTAAGGAAAGGGCTCATGTTAAAAGCCAGGTATGAAATTCTAGACCTGAAGAAGCAATAGACTTAGACTGAGATGGGGTGCGTGAAGTTGTTTTCTAATTCCATTTTTTAATTGTTATTATAGAGGTGATGTACAGTGGGGCTCCTGTTTTTACAGATGCCAGAATTTTTGTGATCATTTTCTCCCCCTGTCTACAACATTTGCCCAGGCCAAAAAAATAAAAATAAAAAATAAACAAAAGCCCCTAAGCAGTAGGAGATCGGAGTACATCAATCACAGGCACAGACAGAACCTTCTAGACGGGGAATATCATTAAGTAGAAGACATAAAAATAGAATCTCCCAACCTGACATGTGCAAATATAAACCAACTGGCAGCAGGAAGAATGGAGGGGAAAATCCCATTTTTTTTTTCCTGTTTGGTCCTGAATAACTATAGTAAAAATAAAAATTTCCCTATAAAGACAAAATAAAATGAAATTGGTAAAGAAAAGGGATGCAAAATGAAAAAAAAAATTAAATGTATCCAAGTGCCGATTTTGCCAAGACTTGCTTTTCTTTAAATTTCCTTTTGCCTCTAGCTAACCTATTTTGGGGTGAACACCCTACCATTTTTTCCCCCTTCCTACCAAAGTGCTTGGCGGTCCAGATAAAGACATTATCTGATATACATTTCGCCACTAATCAATGTACCCTCTGTTTTTTTTTTTTTCCTTTTTGCAAAACAGAAAACCAAATATAACCATGACTTGAAGCAAGAATATTTTTTTCCTCCTTCACTGTAATGTTATGAAATATGAATCCCACTGGTTAAATGTTGGAAATATGGCTTTTTTTTAAAAAAAGGAATCTGTGTTCCTTGTTCATCAGTCCACTTGACTTCCTCTCTCCTTGTAGTTTATTTTTTTAAATTAATTGCATTAGCAAACACGTAAGTGTGGCTTTATGTATTGTTCCTTTACATAGGCTGTTTAATAAAATCTAATAAAAACTCTTGCACATTTCTTTCTCTGCCATAATAAGGAGAATTAGGGGAAGGAGGAGACGCCGTACCGCCTCCCGAACCCTCAGACTTTTTGCCCTTGTTCCTGACTTAAAAGCTATCAATTTAGCACATTGCCCTGTGCACTGAACAAGTCTTTTCCGTCTTTAATTAAGGGTGGAAGAAAAAAAAAAAGAAACCCTCACCTCTTTGAACATCACAGAATTCATCTGTTCGTGTGTGCAAAAGTCGAGGGTAACAAAAGAATCTAATCAAACTACAAGCCTAATAAAGACGACATTGCCCGAACTAAATGATGTTATTGCAGTATCGGCTCATAGTTTTACATGAAAAAAAAAATGGGCCAGGGTGTTCATTCATCTTGATTAGCAATGCCAACCTAATTACTTCTGGAGGAAACAGTAATTAGCCGGAGCCTCACCTCATTAATCATGACATTCTTGTAGCCGACTATTTTTATCTGATAAATGGCTTGCGTTGGGACAAGGTGTATAGTTGAATTCTAGTTAATTGTACACAGCTTGCTGCCTAACGTTTCTATCTACATATTTGTAATTTAACTACTGCCTGTCTGTGGGCCTCCTTTTGTGGCTTGCTTGCGTTTGTGTAGCCGGGGAGAACAAAATCTAAAGTTAACGAAGAGAGTCCCCGTGTCAGAAATGACATCTTAGCGGATCAGAGGAGCTGGTAGATCACGCCTGTAATCCAGGTTATTCACTCAGGTGGCTGAGATCTGAGGGTAGGAAAGTTTGTGAGACTCTTTTTTTTTTTTTTTTAATTTTGCCAGTCCTGGGGCTTGAACTCAGGGCCTGGGCGCTGTCCCTGAGCTTCTTTTGCTCAAAGCTAGCGCTCTACCACTTGAGCCACAGCGCCACTTCTGGTTTTCTGGTGGCTCATGGGAGAGAAGAGTTTCATGGACTTTCCTGCCTGGGCTGGCTTTGAACTGAGATCCTCAGATCTCAGCCTCCTGAGTAGCTGGGATGACAGGTGTGAGCCATTGGTGCCTGGTAACTTCCAGCTTTTTCTGTGTCTGTGGTACTGAGGAATTGAACCCAGGGCTTCATGCATGCTAGGCGAGCACTCTACCATGATGCCACTTTCCCAGCCCATGCCTCCCTCCCTCCCTCCCTCCCTCCCTCCCTCCCTTCCTTCCTTCCTTCCTTCCTCCTTCCTCCCTCCCTCCCTCCCTCCCTCCCTCCCTCCCTTCCTTCCTCCCTTCCGCTTTCATTTTTCTCTCCCTCTGTCTCTCTCTTTCTCTCAGCATGGCTTGACCTCAGGACCTCTCATTCCTTCTCTGCTGGCTTTCTCATGGTGGTACTCTCCCACTTGAACCACGCCTTCAGCTCAACTTTTTGCTGGGTCACTGGGGTTAAGAGTCTTACGCAGACTTTCCTGCCCAGGCTGGCTTTGAACCTCGATCCTCAGATCTCAGCCTCCTGAGTTGCTAGGATTACAGGCAGGAGCCACCGGTGCTGCGTTGCGATCATCTTGAGAGAGGGTTAGCTGAATGATTTCTTTTCCCCAAGACATTTCCACCAAATGTCAATTTGAGAAGTTGAAACTCATTGGACTTTTCCTCTCCAAAACAGCTCGGCTTTGTCTCCATTGCAAATCCTACGGAAGTCACTGGAAACGGCCATTTGAGCTCTTTGTACCCAGAATTGGGAGAAGCTTCATGCATCTGACAGGTCAAGAACATAACTACAGCTGGTACCAATGACTCACGCCTGTCATCCCGGCGACTCAGGAGGCTGAGATCTTAGGATCACAGTTCAAAGCCAACCCTGGGCAGGAAAGCCTGTGAGACTCTTCTCTCCCATGAACCACCAGAAAACCAGAAGTGGAACTGTGGCTCACGTGGTAGAGCGCCAGCCTTGAGTGAAAGAGCTCAGGGACAGCGCCCAGGCCTAGAGTTCAAGACTCACGAATAACAAAAAAAGCCAGGATTGGAGCTGTGGCTCAAGTGGTAGAGGACTAGCATTGAGCAAAACAGCTAAGGAAGAGTGGTCAGGCCATGAGTTCAAGTCTCAGGACTGGCACACACACACACACACACACACACACACACACACACACACACACACACACACACACACACCACCACCACCACCAGCTAGCCATGACTGAATTTCAAATGTTTCTTTTTTTTTTTCCCTTTGACTCTCTCTTTGACCTGAGTTCGTGGTGCATTTGCAATCGGCTTTCTCTGACTCCAAATGGCGGGGCTAATAATAGCTCTCTAAGTATAATATGTCCAAGAGAAAGTCAGACACAACAAGCAGGTGCTACGCCCGTTTTGGAGAAGCAAGTGGACTGTAGTTATTTTTCTTTCTTTCTTAACACTTTATTTATTTTTAACGAATTTCAGTTAAATTTACTGCGGCTGTGGCGCGGAATGTAAAGATGGTGCTCACTGTTTCCTCGCTCGGAGGGGAATATTGTTTTACTCCTATTCTCCGCACAGTCATAAGCGTATAGCAGTTGACAGCTTCTACTTCTGGGAATAGTGGGTTGGTTGATGAAAATCCGTGTTGGTTGTGAATGTGTTTCACAGCATGAACAGTAATAGCGATCGCTAATGCTCAGCGATGTTTTCTAGGGTGGTGTGTGTGTGTGTGTGTGTGTGTGTGTGTATTGAAGTTTTGCTTTTTTTTCCCACTCAGACCTGGCACTCTACCACTTGAGCCACACCTCCACTTCCGGCTTTTTGGTGGATCATTGGAGATAAGAGTCTCACAGACCTTCCTGCCTCCTCCGGAAGCCGCCAGCACTTGCTTTATTAGTCTGGGTACTAGTTTAAGTGCTTTGTGTGTATATGAATTCATTTAATGCGTGTCAGTCCTAGGAAGCAAATGTCATTTCAATGCTCATTTTTACTCAGACATGACAGAGAGCCCAGTATTGAACCAGGGGGTGTTCATTCCAGTGCCCTTTTCCTCTTTTTTCTTTTTGGTGGTCCGTGGGATTTGAACCGAGGACCTTGTGCTGCCCATCCAAGCCCTCTAACCCTTGAGCCACAGCTCCAGGCTCCAAAAGTCCGCGCTTAAAATGAGTCTTAAACCACTTCACATGCCATTGGACCCTGTTCACATTTTCTACAAATACAAAAACAAGTTCCCCCCAAAATGAGGCCAATTCATGATAATTCCATCTTTCAAATATACTTGTATTTTATATTATTATTATTATTGGTATATACGTTTCTAGCTGTTTTTCTGGGAACACATTTGGTTTTTTTTGGGGGGGATGGGCTTCTTTTCACTCAGAACATATTGAGATTGTGGGATCCTACTGTGTGTCAGTTTAGAATATACTGGAAAAAAATTGTTCCTCCTTGGAAGGCTTTGGTAGAATGTCGACATCTCTTCACACACTTTTTCTTTTGTTTGTTTTAGGGAAACTTCTAGAAGATGAATGACTGGATTGAAGGAGAGAATGGATTGTTTTTTATTTTATTTTACTTTTTGCTGAGCCTGGGTCTTGAACTCAGGGCCTGGGCGCTGTCCCTGAGCTTCTTTTGCTCAAGACTGGCGCTCTACCATTTGAGCCACAGTGCCACTTCTGGCTCTTTTGATAATCTATTGGTGAGAAGAAGTCTCATGCACTTTCCTGTCAAGCTGGCTTTGAACCTTGATCCTCAGATCTCCGCCTCCTGAGTAGCTGGGATGACAGGCGGGAGCCACCGACGCCCGGCTTTCCAGTGATTTTCCTATCACCCTTCATTTGAATTGACTTGAGTCCTCTACGTGTTACATTTCACTCTAAAAATGAAGAATACCACTGGGTGCTGGTGGAGCCAGCAAAAAGCTGGAAGTGAGGTGTGGCCAAAGTGGTAGAGCACCAGCCTGGAGTGGCAAAGGCCAAGTAAGAGTTTGAGGCCCTGAGTTCAAGTCTCAGTTCCAGCACACGCATTAAAAGGTGCATCAGGGCTACTGTGAAGTAAGTTTCCTTTGGATACTGGATAGAAAGGTACCAGTCACATAGTATCGCTATTGCTATTGGTATTGGTATTACTTTGTACTCTTGCTATTGTTTTATGTTAGATAATTACACTTTTCTTTCTTTTTTTGGTCGGTCGTGGGACCTGAACTCTGGGCCTGGGTGCTGTCCCTCAGCTCTTCAGCTCAAGGCTGGTGCTCTACCCCTTGAGCCACAGCGCCACTTCTGGTTTTCTGGTGGTTCATTGAAGACAAGAGTCTAGAGGATCACAGTTCGAAGCCAACCTGGGCAGGAAAGTCTGTGGGACTCTGATTTCCAATGAACCCCCCCCCCCAAAAAAAAGGTCATATAAATGGGGTTGTGGCTCAAGCTCCCAGTCCCTGAGTTCAAGCCCCAAGACAGACAGACACACAGCTGTATTTGTCTGTATTCCCTGCAGGCCTGTGAACATCCGTTGGAAGCCTGTCCCTGGCCAGTACTGATTTGGGAAGCATGGAACCCGCCGCAAGGGTGGAGAGGAGGTGCTGTCAGATGAGAGATGGGGTTCAGGGGCGCAGCTCCCCCCCCCTCCCCCCCCCCTCCCCGCTCCCCTCCTGTCTCTCACGCTCGTCCTACACCACAGAAGAGCCAGGGCCGAGGCCGGCCTGAGCTATCCTCATCCGCCTGATGGACTCCAGCCGCCTCAGGCCTTGGCTCTACCCACAACCAACCCGGGACGTGAGGCTCCCCCCTCCTCCTCACCCCCACCCACTCCCTCCCCTCCCCCCCCCCCTCCCCCCTCCTCCTCCCCCCTCCTCCTCCCCCCCCCTCCTCCTCCCCCCTCCTCCCCCCTCCTCCTCCTCCTCCCCCTCTCTCCCCCCTCCTTCCTCCCCCTCCTTCATCTCCTCCTCCTCCCCTCCTCCTCCCCCTCCCTTCATCTCCTCCTCCTCCTCCTCCTCCCCCTCCTCCCCCTCCTCCCCCTCCTCCCCCTCCTCCCCCCCTCCTCCCCCTCCCCCTCCTCCTCCCCCTCCTCCCCCTCCCCCTCCTCCTCCTCCTCTTCTTCCTCCTCTCCCTCCTCCTCCTCCATCTCCCCCTCCTCCTCCTCCTTCATCTCCTCCATATCCTCCTCCTCCTCCCCATCCTCCTCCCCTCTCCTCTCTGAACTTCCCCTTCTCCCTCCTCCTCCTGTTTCCTTCCTTTTCCTCCTTGTCTTCTTCCTCTCCTCCTCCTCCTCCTCCTCCTCCTCTTCCTCCTCTCTTGTTTGGATGGAGAGCACGGTGCTGTCGTGGCTGCTGGTTCTCTCGTCTGGGTTCCCCGGCTCGGCGTTCCTGACGCCATTTCCTGACTCTTCTCTCTGTGGGGCTGCTTCCTTCTCTTCTTCTCGGGCTCTGAGGCTGTCTTGTCTCACTTCTGTCTGGCAGCTGCCCTTCCTTCTGCAGCTAGCTCTTCCCATAGGATTGATTGATTCATTGATTCATTGATTGATTGATGCCCATCCTGGGGTTTGAACTCAGGGCCTGGGCGCTGTCCCTCAGTTCTTCAGCTCCAGGCTGGCGCTCTACCACTTGAGCCACAGCACCACGTCCGGTTTTCTGGTGGTTCCTTGGAGATCAGAGTCTCTCGGATATTCCTGCCCAGGCTGGCTTTGAACTTCGATCCTCACATCTCAGCCTCCCGGGTAGCTGGGATGACAGGCGGGAGCCACGGGTGCCCAGCTCAGCTTTGTCTTAAGCATCACTTGGGTTGAGCTTCTCAGTCTCCCTCCTAGAGCTGAGATTAACGAGGTAAATGAAGGTTCGATCTTATCAATCCGGCATGGCTTCTGGTGTTTCATGTTGGTTGAAGAAATACCTTGGAATTTGTTCTTGGCAGACAACCAACCGTATTTTATCTCCCCATCCAGTGCAAGCAAGATGTATGCGCAGTGAGCGAAAGGCAATTAAAGAGACCCATAAATAAATAAAATTAATTAAAAACAGGTTTGCAGTGATAATTAGCTTGGTTTACAATAGGCGGCCAGTAGGCCCGAGCATGCTCGGGAGCGATCCCCTTCTATTTCCAGCTCGGGAAATATTCTGTAACGAGAAGGCACGCATTTTCCTCATCGATTTCTTTTTCTTTCATGATAAATTATGCAGCCGTGGAGAAACAGGAGAATGTATGGAACTTGCAAAATAGGCTTCTACTTTCCGGGGTCCTGACGGATAAGCCGGGCTGATGGTGGTTGCAGATGGAGTTAGCCATTATCTGAAGACGCCAAGAAAAGATACAGAATTGCCAGTAATGTAATTGTCTTGGTTTATTCTATCTATCTATCTATCTATCTATCTATCTATCTATCTATCTATCTATCTATCTATCTATCTATCTATCTATCTATCTATCTATCTATGTGCCAGTCCTGGGACTTGAACTCTGGGCCTGGGCGCTGTTCCTGAGTTCTTTTCCTCAAAGCTAGCAACTCTACCACTTTGAGCCACAACTCCACTTCTGGCTTTTTGCTGGTTCATTGGAGATCAAGTCTCACAGACTTTTCTGTCCTGGCTGGCTTTGAACCATGATCCTCAGATCTCAGCCTCCTGAGTAGCTGGGATGACAGGTGGACTGTGGGTCCCTCATTTTGATGTGGATCTTTGGCAGTTGTTCGGATTCAAAGTTAATCGTCTTCTATTATTATTATTATTGTTGTTGTTGTTGTTTTTAGTGCTTGTCCTGGGGTTTGAACTGAGGGCTGCCTCTCTCCCTGATCTTCTTTTGCTCAGAGCTAATGCCACTATGACCCAGGCACAGTTCCACTTGTCTTTTTGGTGGTTCATTGGAGATGAGTCTCCTGCCCGAGCTGGCTTTGAACTGTGATGCTCCCCAGATCTTCGCTTCCCCAGTAGCTAGGACCATAAATTGTGAGCCGCTGGCACCAGGCTTTCTATTCATTTTCATAATTCCATTTATTCATCTACCTATCTGTCTGTGTGTCTTTCATCTAAATAATTTTTATCCCCCTGATCATCTTCATCGCCATCATCTTTCTGTCCGGTCAAAACTTCTTACCAGCATGCAGCACTCAATCATGACACATTGAATGGAGAGATTTCTCATCAGGCACAATTAGAGCCTTTCCGCTTTGTGGTGAGCTAACTTATCATGCAGCCATTTAGATTTATGAATTATTGGCTCTGGCTTCTGCCCCCCGCGGGCTTCTAAACTGGGATATTTTCATCATCATGATTCAGCCGATGTCCATAGTCCTTAACTCTTAAAAAAAAAAAAAAAAAGTACCAGTTGGTGCCTAATAATGTAAGGGAAACTTGGAAAACTGAAAACTGACCATGAAGAGGCCTTTGTTTTACAAATGGCTTCTCCAGCTCTGACTGGTATTGTTTGGATCTAGAATGTTCCCTGAGAGGTACATGTATTAAAAAAAAACCAACAACAAAGCTTGGATCCCCAGCTTGGGGCTATTGGGAGGTAGTGGGCCATTTAAGGGGTGGAGCTTAGTGGGAGGTATTTGGGTCATTGGTCAGATGCTCTCAGAGGGGATTGTGGGATGATGGTCTCTTCCTCTTTTTCTTTTACTTCCGGGTCACAAGGTGACAAACTGCCTCATTACAGGCCTGAAAACTACAGATTATGACCTGAGACGCCCAAACCTGTGAGCTAAAACAAGCGTTAAAAAAATTCTCTTTATAAGTTGATCATAGCAGGTATTTGTGGCAGGGATGAAAGCGGACAAGTTATTTCCTCAGTGCGGGTTCTAGCTACCACCTCCACCGCTGGGTTGACTGAAGAGGAGCATACAACGCAGGTGGTAGAAGATCACTCAGATCTTCTAACCAGGGGTTCAGTGAGGGCCAATAAAGTATGACCCTAACTGTCTACAAGAGACTGCTCAAAAACAACAAACAAACCCCAAACAAACAACAAAAAAGGGAAGATGATTTCACCCCAGGAATTCACTAGTAAACTACCATTTGAGCTTAATGTATTGATGCGCATTTATCCAACTTGTAGTCAATAATTTAAATTCTAGAGGTAATTGAACTAGGCAAAACAGTAAAAACTGTGAGTTATGTGTAATATATGTCATGAGCATTATTTTGGCTCTAATCTTTTCAGCCACAAGCAGAAGGCAGGCCTTGACAATAATAATAATAATATATGTATACATGATATATAAATTATATAATAATAATAATAATTTTCGGTCGTGGGGCCTGAACTCTGGGCCTGGGCGCTGTCCCTCAGCTCTTCAGCTCAAGGCTGGTGCTCTACCACTTGAGCCACAGCTCCACTTCCGGCTTTTTGGTGGTTAATTGGAGATAAGTCTCTCACAGACTTTCATTCCCCAGTTATCTTCCAACATGGATCCTGAGTTCAGCCTCCAGAGTAGCTAAGATTACAGGTGTGTGCTGTAATCCTGGCTACTCAGGAGGCTGAGATCTGAGGATCGCTGTTCAAAGCCAGCCCGGGCAGGAAAGTCCATGAGACTCTTATCTCCAATAAACCACCAGAAAACCAGAAGTGGCGCTGTGGCTCAAGTGGTAGAGCACCAGCCTTGTGCTGAAGAGCTGAGGGACAGCGCCCAGGCCCAGAGTTCAGGCCCCACGACTGACAAAAAAAAAAAAAAAAAGAAGAAAGAAAAAAAAAAGAAAAGAAAAAGATTACAGGCATGAGCACTGTCGCCCGGTATGATAAGGCAGGTTTTACGTACACTTAATGTGTCAGAAAGCTAATTTCAGAAGCCTCAGAAACTTCTGGAATGTCACATAGCTATACAAGGTAAGGCTTATTTCGAACCTCAGATCTATCTGCTCCAAATCCCCTCTTTTCCCTTCCATATTCTGTCTCTGCGACAGAGACTCGAAGCGCTGCTTGTCCTTAAAGCTCTCGCCTGAACACAGGTGCGGTTCTTCTACTTCACATTTTAAATCCCACGGAGGCCTCTGGGTTCCGTGAATTGTCAAGTGCTTAGCACGAATTACATCTAGCATTTTCAGAAAAATGTCAGGGCTCTTACAAACTCCATCGTAGAAATAAAATGCTTTTGGCACACTTGAGAAAGAAGCCACAAAGAATTTGATGGTGTCTGGGGAAGAAAAAAAAAAAAAGAAAGATGTGGAAATAGATTTGAAAAAAGAGACCCACAAAAGCACCATCAGATTGCCAGCGGCCTGTGGCTCACGCCTGTAATCCCTGCCGCTCAGGAAGGTGAGATCTCAGGATTGTAATTTAATACCAGCCCCGTAGGACAGCTGGTGAAACTTTTATCTCCAGTGAACCACTGAAAATGCCGGAAGTGAAGCCCTGGCTCAAGTGGTAGAACACTAGTCATGAGTTAAAAAGCTCAGGGACAGTGTTTAGGCCCTGAGTTCAAGTCCCAGGACCCACACAACGAACAAACAACAACAACAATGGAGCCATCACAATATGAAAGGCCTCCTGAGTCGGTGTTTAGGGGTAGGCTGGTCGGATTTTCGATCATTTTCTTTTATATTGTGGGCTTTGGGAGGCCAGAGATGTATTTTGTGGTGTGTGTGTGTGTGTGTGTGTGTGTGTGTGTGTGCGCGCGCGTGCGTGTGCCAGTACTAGGCCTCAAACTCAGGGCCTCACACACTTGCTTGGCGTTTTCGCTCAAGGTTGGTACTATACCACTTGAACCACAGCCCTACTTCTGGCTTTTTGCTGGTTCATTGAAAATAATCTCATGGACTTTTCTGCCTGGGCTGGCTTGTGAACCCTGATCCTCAGATCTCAGCCTCCTGAGTAGCCTTGGATTAAATAATAGACATGAGCCACCAGCATTTAGTGAGACAGACAGACACTTTTTAAACGATCTTTGGATTCCCAGGGAATCCAGGTTTGGGTGGATGCCACAAGCATTTTACAGATACTTCTGAGATGATCAGTAGAACGAGCAGTTATAGTAAAGAATCGGGAGATACAAAAAGTTCAGATTCCAGCCTGGCACCGGTGGCTCACACCTGTCATCCTGGTTACTCAGGAGGCTGAGGTCTGAGAATGGTGGTTCAAAGCCAACCCGGGCAGGAAAATGCATGAAACCCTTATCTCCAGTCAGTTACAAAAGAACCCCAAACAAACCCCAAACCAAAACCAACTCCAATAACAAGTACCAGACCTGAACAAAAGAGCTCAGGGACAGTGTCCAGGTTTCTGAGTTCAAGCCCTAGGACTGGTTAATTGGAGATGAATCTCCTAGACTTTGCTCCCCGGGCTGGCTTCTAACTGAGGTCCTCAAATCTTAGCTTCCCGAGTAGCTAGTCACTAGTACCTGGCTATACTAAGATTTTATTACTCACTCCCTTCCTTTTATTTTGGTGGTAGGTAGTAAGGTTTAATCTCGGGCTTTGCTCTGGCTAGAATCATACCTCCAGCCCTATTTTACAGTGGCTATTCTATCCTCCGTGTCTTGGTTAATTAATTATGTTAATTAAATTAAGCTTAATTAATTATGTTTAGGTAGCTGTAGGAAGGGGTTTTCATTTAACTTGCACTGTTTATTTTTATTTTTTTTGGGGGTCCGGTCGTGGGACCTGAACTCAGGGCCTGGGCGCTGTCCCTCAGCTCTTCGGCTCAAGGCTAGCGCTCTACCACCTGAGCCACAGCGCCACTTCTGGCTATTTTTTTCTGCTTATGTGGTGCTGAGGAATCGAACCCAGGGCCTCATGCATGCAAGGCAAGCACTCTACCACTGAGCCACCTTCCCAGCCCTGGACTGTTTATTTTTGAGACAAAGTCTGGCCTCCTGCCCAGGTATATACCCGGACTGCGATCCACCTATTTTAGGTGGACAGACTTCCCATCACATCCAGAAGGAAGAAGCTGGTTAATGGCATCATCATACCCAGACTCTTCTGTTAAGATGGAGTCTAGTGAAGTTTTCTGCTCTGGCTAGCCTCAAATCTCGATCTTCCTTATCTCAGCCTTCCTAGCAGCTAGGATTTACAGCCATGAGCCAAGAATCCCTGATTCCTTATTTTGCTAAATAATGTTACTCAGTAAACTATGTTAAATAAGAAACATTTTTTTGGGGGGGGGGTAAATTTTGGAGCTGTTACAATAAATACCTTTCGACAATAGAAAGTAGGAATACCATAGATAAAGGCACTGTCCCTTTGAATTCCTGGCCTGCAGAAGATTTTTCTGTGTGTATGTGTGTGTGTGTGTGTGTGTGTGTGTGTGTATTTCAGATATGTAACATGCAGGCATGCACCAATAAAAAAAGTCTTCAGTTGCGTTAAAACCAAGAAAAGAAAAACATGCTCAAGAGATTAGCAATCTGCACTCCAACAACATAACACTAAGATACACCTGCTCCGGTGTAGCTCAGTTGTAGAGTGCTTGCCTAGCAAGGCACAAGGTCCTGGGTTCAAACCCCGGTACTACCAAAGAAACAAAACAAAAAAGTCTGTCCTACCGTGTGTGTAAGGGAAGATACCATCTCTGACATTTAATTAGTGTTCAGTATTTGCTCTAGAGCTTTTTACATCTGAAGACCACCAAGGCATCATGGGAAGCAACAGAATGCATTTTGGGAAGTCCAAAAGTCCAACATGGATGGCAGGTTTTAGAGAAATGTGACTCCTCACCAGACACACATTACAGTAATATTTCGGCACCTGCTTCTTTTAGAGTCCATAGCCCATTCATTGGTTTTCAAACGTTGGCTAGTATCAGAAAGACCAGAAGATTCTTTCTGTGAGAATACGAATACAGAGAAGGATGGAGAGGTGCAACTTTTTCAGACAGTCAGCATGGATAGTCACGTCCGTGTATCTTGTGTTGACCATAAAACAAATTCATGACTATTCAAACCCTATTCTACGCAGTCTTCCTGCGATACCTTCAACTACTCCAACTTCAGAGAGGAACGAGTTGGCGTGAATCATCCACACACCAGTCCATAGAACGCTGCTTCGTGTCATCTGTCATGTGCGTGAACTACTAGCAAGTGAAACGCGTGAAAATTAAAATGGAATAAGTTTTAGTCAATGGATGTGAAATAAATGTAATGTGTTACCTACTTGTTAACTGAGTATTAAAGACATCTTCTTAAATACAATGGAATATAGAGACAGCGAGTTTTTCTACAAAGTGGCTGCCTGTGATTTCTGTCTGGTGGTCTCAGAAAAGCAAAGTGACAGGACCTCCTGTCTGCCCAGCAGATATTGATTGGTCGTTATTGATTGTCTATATAATGGAGACAAGATCATTGAGAATGCAGATAAAAGGAAGCATTAGGCAGACACAGGACTGGTTTTCTCTCAGTAGGGGAAGCTATTTAGAGCGTCACCTAGGATTTATAATAAGACACCAACAATCCAGTTGCATGATTTTGAAATGTCCTTCCCTCTGTAGGACATAATTATACATCATAACATAAAGTGATATTTTTTTTTCCCTGGTCATGGGGTTTGAACTCAGGGCCTGGTGTTGTCCCTGAGCAAAAGAAGCTCAGAGAGGCTGGCTCTCTGTCACTTCCAGTTTTCTGGTGGTTCATTGGAGATAACAGTCTCACGGACTTTCCTGCCTGGGCTGGCTTTGAACCATGATCCTCAGATCTCAGCCTCCTGAGTAGCTGGGATGACAGGCGTGAGCCACGGGTGCTTGGCTTAGATTTGCTCTTTTTCTGCACTGATCTGGCATCTCTTCTGTTGCTTCTTTACCTGGTATATTCAAAAATATGTTCAGAATGCTGGGCACCAGTGGCTTATAACTGTAAATCCCAGCTACTCAGGAGGCTGAGATCTGAGGATACTGGTTTGAAACCAGCCTAGATAGAAAAGTCTGTGAGATTCTTATCACCAGTGGACCACCAAAAAGCCAGAAGGGGAGTTGTGGAGTAAGTGATCAGATACAATCTTTAAGCAAAAAAGCCAACCAAGAATGAGTTCAAACCCCAATCCACACACACAACACACACACACACAACTCACATGCATGCACATGTGCACATGCAGATGCACACACAGCACATTCTATTTCTTTTGGAGTATTATAGGCCAGTCTACATAAAAAGAGCTAGCTCTGATGACAACATTATTGGATTTGCTACTATAGCCAAAAACATAATCTATGTTCCAAAGCTTTTACTATTATGGCAGTCTATTATAATATTTCATATTCTGATAGCTACAGGATACATTCTAATATAATGTGTTGGTAGTATGTCCAATATTTTTTCCAGTGTTTGAGGAAATCTTAAAGCAACGTGATCTAAAAAACTCTGTAAAAGGATTCAGGCCCGGGCTTTGGTGTTAAACATATTTATCAATATATTTTCTTCTCAACTGTTGTTGAGCTCTGGACCTTATTTATTCCTCAGTTTCCCTTTCTGTAAAGAAAAGAATGTGAGCCTGGCACTGGTGGCTCACACCTGTCACCCTAGCTACTCCACTGAGATCTGAGGATCATGGTTCGAAGCCAGCCTGAGCAGGAAAGTCCCTGAGAATCTTATCTCCAATGAACCACTCAGGAAAAGCCAGAAGTGGTAGAGCGCTAGCCTTGAGCCAAAAGATGCTCAATGACAGTGCTCAGGCCCTGAACTCAAGCCCCAGAAATACACCCCAGAGATGGTTCGAGAAGTCTTGGTGACATCTCTTTTGTCTCGGCTGGTGTGTGTTGTATCGTTTCAAGGCCTGGTGAGGTGGTGGTTTTTCCTTCTAGAATGTCTGACATGTGTTACCCCCCAAGAATTGCTCCTTTGGGATCAGAGTTGATCTCCCCAGCGGGAGACTTGCTTAGAACGAGTTCCTTGTGCAGCAAACATTTGCAGGGTGGGTGAGCCCATCTGGCTTTGTTGAAATGGGCAGTGTTGGAAGGTGCCTTTCAGAGCAAACTCGAGCTAAGGGAATGGGACCTTCTCTCTGGTGACCCATCCGCCCGGTCTCCAGCACACTGGAAACGAGTGACAAGATGGCTTCAGGAATCCAAAAAAAAACCCCCAACAAACCACACAACACTGAAAAGAAACACAAAAACAATCCATCAGTAACTCCTCGGTCAGATGCCATTGTAATGGATGCTATCTAATTTAAATCCTTCGCTTGAACTAGATCACACATGCAAAATGAGCAGAGGAGAGAGATCACAGAGGCTGGCGCGTTGGTTCAGTCTCTCAAGATGGAGGTGACCCTGACCTTGAACTAGTCTTTGAAGAGCCAAGAGGATTTCAGGAGACAGAGCTCTTATGCTAAGACTGAGAAATCACTTATTCTCTGGGTAAGGGAAAACAAAATAAACGATAATTAAAAAAAAAAAAAAGAGCTTCTTAATCCTAGAGAACAATGTAAGCAGAGACTGAAGTCTGGTGAAATGTAGAATTTGGTAGTTTCAGAGAGTGACTTGTTCTGTGTGAGTTTCTTTCCCTCCCTCCCTCCCACCCTCCTTCCCTCCCTCCCTCCCTCCCTCCTTCCCTCCTTCCTTCTTTCCTTCCTTCCTTCCTCCCCTCTCCCTTCCTTCCTTCCTTCCTTCCTTCCTTCCTTCCTTCCTTCCTTCCTTCCTTCCTTCCTTCCTTCCCTCCTCCCTCCCTCCCTCCCTCCCCTCCCTCTTTCTTTCTTTCTTTCTTTCTTTCTTTCTTTCTTTCTTTCTTCTTTCTTTCTTCTTTCTTTCTTTCTTTCTTTCTTTCTTTCTTTCTTTCTTCTTTCTTTCTTTCTTTCTTTCTTTCTTTCTTTCTTTCTGTCATGGGGCTTGAACTCAGGGCCTTGGCACTGTCCCTGAATTTTTTTTTTCTATCAAGGCTAGTAAGGCTGGTGCTCTACCACTTGAGCCATAGCACCACTTCTGGTTTCCTGTGTGGTTCATTGGATATGAGAGTCTCATGGACTTTCCTACCCAGGGTGGCTTTGAACTGTGATCCTCTGATCTCAGCCTCCTGAGTAGCTGGGATGACAGGTGTGAGCCACCGGTACCAAGTTTTACCTTGTTTTTCATGCTGTTTTATTTATAACCAGAAATACCCTTTAGCTACTCATTGGTGAGAAGAACTAAAGTCTGTCTGTCTGTCTCTTAAGTCAATAGTTAACAATCTTTTCCATGATCATGCAAAATGACAGATAAGAAGTTATTTTTCCCTGAGTTAATTATGTGTTCACTTCCCATTTCATCTCATTATTAATTTTCTATAAAGCCTCAGATAACATAAGCCATCCAGAGCTTACCAGATATTGAAATGGCTGTGTCTCCCATTGGAAAATTTGCACCAATTAAAAACTTTCCTCCTTAATTTCTTACTAATTTCTTTCTTCTTTTTTGGTTCGTTGTGGGACTTGAACTCATGGCCTGGGCGCTGTTCCTGAGTTCTTTCACTCAAGGCGAGTGCTCTACCACTTTGAGCCACAGCTCAACTTCTGTTTTTTGGGGAGTTTATTGGAGATAAGAGTCTCATGGACTTTCCTGCCCGGGCTGGCTTTGAACCATGACCCTCAGGTCTCAGCCTCCCGAGTAGCTAGGATGACAGGCGGGAGCCACTGGTGCCTGGCTTCTAACTAAATTTCAGTTTCTCTTACTAATCTTGTTTTCCCAGAATGCAAATAGTTCAGACCTGTTAATGTAGCCCTCCTGCTAACCTACAGTGGATGGAGCGCCAAGTTAGAATAGCATTGGCTTAATATCACATACAAACTTCAAGAACTGGCAAAGGAGGTAAAAAAAAAATAATAGATTTTCCTGAGTTGTTTTACTGTAACACACACACACACACATTTGGTTTACAAAGCTGATTAGCTCAATAGAGTCAAACAACAGATTTAATTGTATGGAGTTAACTTAGGTGAAATATATAGAAATGTACTAAATGATTTTTTTTGGGGTGGGGGGTGATCCTATTTATTAATCTTTCCAGTGTTACCCCCTAGTAGTTTTAAAATAAAATGCAAAGCTCAACCTGGTGATTGAAAGATTAGAGGAGGCTTGAGCCGGTAAAAATAGACTTTTTTTTTTTAAAAAAAGGAAATGTTATTTTGAGGCAAGCACTTGGTACACTAGACGAATTCAATCAGGCCTTTTTCTCCAGTCTTGTCAAAGCTTACCACAGACCAGAAGGTACTAGCACGGATGCCAAAAAATCAGAGCAGCAGCAGTTAAAAAAAAAAAAATAAGTGCACGCAGAAATATTAAATGGAAAGTCAATGTCTATAAATAAAAAAAAAAAAAAAAGGCAAGTGAGCACTGATCAATCATCGGGGAGTTGGAGTGGCAAGAGCGATCTCACATCCAGCCTGGGAGACGAGGGGTTTAATTAAACTCGATTCTCTTTACACAGGACTAAAAAAAAAAAAAATTAAAAAATTAACCCCGGCCCCCCCCCAACCCTTGCTGTAAATGTGAGGGGCTGCGCGTCTCTGAGCCGTGTCTCGTGGAGGGAGCCGCGAGGCATATGCCAACGGCAGAAAATAGCTGGGGCATGGCTTTGGGCTAGACCAGGGTGCCTGGCACCTCGATGTTCATCTCAGCCGCCTGGCTGGTCCCCCGGGACCCCATCCTGTCCATCACCCAGCACAGCCCGCCCCCCGGGGACTGCAGCCAAAGGGCCAAAAAGAAAAGAATAAAACCAAACCAAAACAAGCGTGAGAGAGAAGAGAAAGCCATCAGGGCTTAGTGAGCGAATGCAACCCAGAGCTAAGCCATTTGATACACACACACACACACATATATTTGATATATATATACACGCATAGTATCTGTGTAATCTGTGTATCTAATCTATGTATGTCTGTGTGTATCTACCTACCTTCCTACCTTCCTATCTGTCTATCTATCTATCTATCTATCTATCTATCTATCTATCTATCTATCTATCTATCTCTCTCTCTCTCTCTCTCTCTCTCTCTCTCTCTCTATCTATGTATCCAACCTAGCTATGTATCTAATTTATCCATGTATCTATTTATCTATGTATCTATCTCTCTACCTATATATCTACTTATCTATCTGTCTATCTATCTATCTACTTACCTATCTACCTATCTCTATCTATCTATCTATCGATCAATCGATCTATCTACTATCTATCTATCTTGTAGGTATGTATCTATCCATCCACCTATATCTATCTATCTATCTATCTATCTATCTATCTATCTATCTATCTATCTATCTATCTTATCTGTCTGTCTATCTCTCTATCAAGTATGTATGTATGAATGTATGTTTGCATCTATCTATCTATCTGTCTGTCTGTCTGTCTGTCTATCTCTCTATCATGTATGTATGCATGCAAGTATGTATGTATGTTTGTATCTATCTCTATCTATCTATCTATCTACCTATTTACCTACTTATCTGTCTTTCTACCTATCTATCATGTATGTTTGTATGTATGGATCCATCCATCTATCCTATCTCTCTCTCTCTCTCTCCATTCATCTATCTGTGCCAGTACTGGGGCTTGAACTCAGGACCCACACTCTTACACAACCTTTTCAAAGGCTAGTGCTCAATTATTTGAGCGACTTCTTTACTTCTAGCATTTGACTGGTTCAATGGAGAGAAGAGTCTCTGGGAGTTGTCTGCCCAGGCTGGCTTTGAACTGTGATCCTCAGAGCTCAGCCTCCTGAGTAGGGAGGAGGACAGATGTGAGCCGCAAGTGCTTGCTTGGTTTCTACTGGAAAGAAGTGTTGAGGGGGGGGTGGCAGGGGCTTGAGGAAGGGCAGGTCAGGGAAGCCGTGGTCATAGTTAAACGAAAGAACCACAGTATTTCTGGTTGCCTACTGCAAAACCAGAAGGATCTAAGGTAATGTGTGCTTGACCTCACAGGCTGGTCCTGGCTTGGCGAGTTATTTATGCAGCTCAGCAGATTTGGAACATATGGATCTTTTTCTAGAAGGATCTTTTTTATTTTATATATATATATATATTTTTTTTTTTCAAATAAGAAACCCACTCAGTGCTATGACATTTAGATTCCAAGAAATAAATATAGGTTTATAAAAACATCTCAGGCTTCTTGGCCATCTATGATTTGTGTCTTGAATTAAGCCAGGGGGAGGAGGCCAAAAATGGCATTATAGATTCTCTCGTATACATTTAGGGATTTAAAATAAAAAAGGATTTGGAATTCTGGAAGCCAAATCGAAGAGATTTTTTTTTCTGAGCTCTGTCTATGTCTGTTTATATCTATATCATTATTACAATTGTTCCTTCTCCATGCGACTGAGTGCGAGAGCTCAGACCCAGAGACTAGAATGAGTTTTATGCTTATCACAAAATAGAAGGCAAAACCCCAAACTCATAGGTGCATGCTAAAAAAAAAAAATCTGTATTTTTCCAACCTAATCAATGATAGCCAAAATGCTGAAGGGAAAATTATTATTATTATCTCTGCCAATACTGGGGTTTGAACTCATAACTAAATCCTCTTGATTAACTTTTCCCTTCCAGGTTGGCGCTCTACTTCTTGAACCACTCGACCTCTACTTCTGGCTTTTTGCTAGTTAATTGAAAATAAGAGTCTCAACAGCTTTCTTCTTGGGCTGGCTTTGAACCATGATCCTTAGATCTCTGCCTACAGAGTAGGTAGAATTACAAGCATGAGCCACCAATGCCTGGCCCAAAGGGTTGTGTTATTATTGTTATTATTATTATTATTATTATTAATTTGGTGTCCATCATGGGGCTTGAACTCAGGGCCTGGGCACTCTCCCATAGCTTTTGTGCTCAAGGCTGGTGCTCTACCACTTGAGCCACAGCACCACTTCTGGTTTTCTGGTGGTTCATTGGAGATAAGAATCTCACGGACTTTCCTGCCCAGGCTGGCTTTGAACCGTCATCCTCAGATCTCAGCCTCCTGAGTCGCTGGGATGACAGGCGGAAGCCACGGACGCCTGGCTATTGTTTTTTTTTAAGGCAAAAAGGAAACTTTGTCAAAAAAGCAAAGATGGCAACAGGCCTGTGCTCTGGCTCAGGAGGGAGGCACATATCTTGTTCATAGATGGAGAAGAGAAACATCATTATTGGTGTGTGGGTTTTTTTTCCCTCCCGTATTTGATCCGGCGTTGTCCCTGGGTGCAATCTGTTATTTATGCAGAAAAGCAGTAAACACTAGAGAGGAGGATCTGCACAGGCCTGTCTTCTCGGCAAAGTTGCTTGAAAAATAAGCATTTTTACAAATATGGGCGACACGCGCATGCCGTTGGCAGGCTGTACGTTCTCAGAACAGTAGGGAAGACAAAAAAAAAAAAAAACCCAAAATGGGGCAGCTCAAGAAAACTCAGGACAGAATATCCAGGACATATTTTCTTTAATAAACACCCCAGGGCCTGAATCTATATTGGTCCAGGCCTTCAATAAAACAGCCTGACATAAATATATTTAAAAAAATCATGTTCAGATAAAACGTGTGTGTGTGTGTGTGTGTGTGTGTGTGTGTGTGTGTGTGTGTGTGTGAGATCAGTCCTGAGATTTGAACTCAGGACCTGGGTGAACTTTTTTTTTTTTTTTTTTGCATTCAAGGCTGGTGCTCTACCACTTGAGCCACAGTTGGACTTTTCGCTTTTTGCTAGTTAATTGGAGACTCTTTTCTGCCCAGGCTGGCTTTGAACTGTGATCCTCAGAACTCAGCCTCCTGAGTAGCTGGGATGACAGGCGGGAGCCATCAATGACAGAGAAAACATTGTATGACTAAGTTTTGTGTTGGCTTAGGGGGACTGCAGCTAAGGGGACTACGCTATGTTTCTGTGCTTTCAAAACAACTCTGAGGTCGGTTGATACTTGGGTTGATTGTGTATTTTTTGACAGCCTAAAAATCTACCATTTTAGCAGGGTGCTGATAGCTCATGACTGTAATCCCAGCTGTTCAGGAGGCTGAGAGCTGAGGGCCCAGGTTCAAAGCCAGCGTAGGCAGAGAAGCCCAAGAGACTTACCTCCAATTAACCACTGCAAAGCTAGAAATGACAGACATAGCTCAAGTCCCAGGACTGGCACACACACACACACACACACACACACACACACACACACACCCCTTCCCCCAGCCCCAGTCCCACCCCCTTATAACTAGACATCTGAAAATTCAAGATGGAAGTAATAGCACCTGAGTCAAAATAATTATTGAAAAGAATAAAGCTTTAGATTTGAGTTTCATTTGAGCTTCATATTGAGTTTCATTTCCTTTTCTTTTGTCTTTTTTTTTTTTCTTTCTTTTTTGTCAGTCCTGGGTCTTGCACTCAAGGCCTGGGCGCTGTCCCTGAGCTTCTTTTGCTCAAGGCTGGCGCTCTACCACTTGAGCCACAGCTCCACTTCCAGCCTTTTCTGTGTCTGTGGTACTGAGGAATCGAACCCGGGGCTTCATGCATGCTAGGTGAGCACTCTACCACTGAGCCACCTGCCCAGCCCAAGCTTAATTAACTTGATAGAAAAGCTGCTACGACTTGAGATGTTGGTTACCTTGAATACGACTGACGCCAGTTTCCCATGGCTGCATATCCATAGGAAAATGAGGCCAGGTGCTTCTTTGGTAATTCTCTGAATATCATGTTGTTGCCCTACCTCAACGGTTAACACCTGGTAGGCCTCTGCCCATGCATTCCCAGGTAAGGCCAGGGCTGGTGCGCCCTCTGGAGCCTCCAGGTGGAATTGCTGCGATCCTTTCCCCACTGGGAGTTGGCTGGCATTCCTTGGCTGGTGGTGGCCTCACACAGTGGCTACTTACAATTCCTTGGCTGATGTGGGTTGGCGGCCTCGACCCTGGAGATGACATTCGGTCCATTCCAGACTCACGTGCCTTCTTGGAGAGACTCAGCTAGCACATCTCCTAAGTCCCTTTTGCCACATTAAAACAAAAAAGAAAAAAGGACATTTTCACAGGTTTTGGGGACTGGGAAATGGGTGTGTTTTTCTGGAGAGCATTATTCTGTTGATCACAAATAGAAGATTTTTTTTTCACTCTAATTTTACCCCTTTAGTGGATGGAGGAAGGGGTGGACGAATGGAGAGAGGAAGGGTTGGTGAATGCAACAATCGTATTCAGTGTCCACAGGAGGACATGGGGACTGGAGGGGAGGGCTGGGGTGAGGGAGATGGAGGGGAAGGAGGGAAGGAGTTGCATGGGTCGAGATGCATTGTACTCACCATCTGCCGTGTTGTGTGGGAACTCCTTTGTATAACGACTTAAAGAGAATAAGCAAAGGCAGCAAGAAAACAAAAAGGTCTATGCCTTTAAGAACCAACGCTGATGTTTTAGGCACGCTCTCTTTTTTCTATATTAAAAGATCTGTGCTTCTATATCATTTAAAATATGAGATTAGATTTTAATATAGCTATATAGTATTTACCTAAAGTGCCACAAAATTTGTCTGATGCTAAATAATTTCTATGGTGTATTTGTTAGAAGACTGTATAATGGTGGAGATAATTTAGCTAATTTGTTATTAATAAGTGTTTATGGTGTTTTTAGGTTTGTGGGTTTTTTTTTGTTGTTGGTTGTGGGACTTGAACTCTGGACCTGGGCGCTGTCCTTCAGCTCTTCAGTTCAAGGCAGGTGCTCTATCACTTGAGCCACAGCACCACTTTCGGTTTTCTAGTGGTTAATTGGAGGTAAGAGTCTCACGGACTTTCCTGCCCAGGCTGGCTTTGAACCACGATCCTCAGCTCTCAGCCTCCTGCGTAGCTAGGATGACAAGAGTGAGGCTCTGGTGCTTGGCCCTATGTCTGTGTTTTCTTCCTTCCCTCTCTCCCTTCTTTCCTTCCTTCCTTCCTTCCTTATCTCCAACGAACCAACAGAAAACCAGAAGTGGTGCTGTGGTTCAAGCGGTAGGGTGCTAGCTTTGAGCCAAAGGAGCTCAGGGACAGCGTCCAGGCCTTGAGTTCAAAGCCCAGGACTTGCACAATGACAATAACAACAACAGCAAGTCTGCCCAAATGATTTTCAAACCCTAACAGTGTCTGCTTTGGAAATACGGCTGCTTCCTAGACTCAAGAAAAACCATGGGAGGCCAAACTCAGAGTCATGCTTTTATACAAGAACGTTTGTGTTTGCACTTCTGCATTTTCAGGGAGAAAAAAAAGAAAAGGACAAACAGATTCCTTAGATCTTGTACTACTGAGTTTCAAGAATTTTGAAAAGTATATAAACAGGGAATTCCTTAATGTCCTGACACGCTTTGATGTGGTTTATCACAAATATGAGCTATCCTTTTAATTCTTGATATGAGAGATATGTACGGGGCAGAGGGAGATCAGAGAGAAATAAAATCTGGGAGTTTCAAAAAAAAAATCTTTGATCAATGTTTTATTTTGTGGTTGGAGTGGTGGCTTTTTTTCTTTTCTAAATAAAAACTATTATTAAGTATCCAAATTACTTTGAAGTTTCTTTCTACTTTCTCTCTCTCTCTCTCTCTCATTCTTGCTATTTTTTGCCAGTCCTGGTTTTGAACTTAGGACCTGATCACTGTTGCTGAGATTTTCTTTTTGTCAGTCATAGGACTTGAACTCAGGGCCTGGATGCTTTCCCTGAGCTCTTTCACTCAAGGCTGGTGCTCTACCACCTGAGCCACAGCACCACTTCCTTTTTTCTGGTGGTTTATTGGAGATCAGAGTCTCATGGACTTTCCTGCCCAGGCTGGCTTTGAACTACAACACTCAGATCTCAGCCTCCTGAGTAGCTGGGATGACAGGCGTGAGCTGCCGGTGCCCAGCGCTCTTTTTTAAAATAAGGGAACTCGTAATGGTCCTTAAAACGAATAAGGAGAAAGAGACTCAACCGTTGGAGTGAAATGGAGCAAACTCACCTCTCGAGAATCCAAGAGTTAGTTTAAAACATTTGGATGACGGACAGGTGGAAAGTAACTTGTTCAACTCCAACCCTCCCCCCCAAAACTCAAAGTATGCTCTTTTTGGCTTTACATTTAAATAACCACAGAAATCTGCATTGCCATCTATAAAAACAGATTGTCAGGCAGTCTACCTTGAAATGGTATTAGAGACAGCATGGCCTTGTTACCTAAGTGGAATCAACACAGCTGTCTTCTTGCGACTTCTTTTTATATTTTTTAGGAGGAAAAAAAAAACATAAAAAGACACTTTCCGGAGGCAGAAGATTCTTGCCTTTGAAGGTGATTGACCAACATGTAGGTATTTACTGTGAGAGTTACAGCCTTCTAGCTCATTGAATTTCTCACCTACTTGTAAAAGTTCAACCTCAGTGTCTTAGACTGCAGGAAAAAGTTGAGTGTGACCTTCCCTGCTGAGCAAGGTTCTCACTCATTTCTACGAAGCACTTGGGGACCTAGCACGTGGGGACACACGTGGTATGCTAGGTGAACAATGCTCTTCCTTGTATTCCAAATACATTGTTCTCACGGCTAGAAAGGGCTAGAAAGGGCGGATCACGGTTGTTTCTTCTGAACCAGCATCTCATTCCATTGTTTTACTGGTGGCGATCTTTGGACCAGAATTAGGTTGTTAAGAAGGATCAATGTAATCCTCATGGTGGACTGGATTAGTTAGTATGGGTGTGTGTGTGTGTGTGTGTGTGTGTGTGTGTGTGTGTGTGTGTGTGTGTGTGTTGGTCCTGAGTTTGAACTCAAGACCTGGGTGCTGTCCCGGAGCTCTTGTGCTCAAGGCTAGTGCTCTAGCAATTTGAGCCGCTTCAGCTCCACGTCTGGCTTTTTGCTGGTTCACTGGAGATCAGAGTCTCATGGGCTTTCCCCGCCCAGGCTGGCTTTGAACCGTGATCCTCAGATCTCAGCCTCCTGAGTAGCTGGGATGACAGGTGGGAGCCACCAGCACCTGGTTTGTTGGTTGGTTTGTTTTTAATTTAAACAAGATTAAGTCGGTGTACGAAGAAGCTTCAAGTAATCAGGGTATGAGGACAATGCATTTTGGTCCATGTCCCCCTTACCGTCCCCCCCTCCCCTCGGTCACCTGGCTCCAGGTTCACCCGTGGACATTGAGTGTGGTGATAGTATTCACCCCCTTCCTCTCTCCATATGCCTGTCCCCCATTCTCTTGACCTTTCCCCCCAAACAACCCAAGTTCCCGCTTCCTGCTCTGGGTTCCGTTGACTGTGATTAGTTGTTCGGTGGAGGTACACCGTTGGGACCCCTGGTGCAGACCTTACTTTGGTTAATGTACGCACATGACCCCGGTATGCTTTTCCAGAGGTTGATCAGTTAGATCTAACGTCCACACATGAAGAAGGCCGGCGTTCCTTTGTCTCTTGGAGCCTGACTTCACTTAGCCGAGTGTATGTCCCACGTCCATCTGTTTCCCTGCGGTGAACAGATGTTATTCTTCCTGGTGGGAGCATAAAATTTCATATATATACATATATATGACATATGGAAGACATATACTGGATGCATATGGACTATATAGGGAGTATATGCAATATGTGAATATTTATGTAATATATGGAACACATGTAGAATACATATGGAATATATAAAATGGAATATATGTGGGATATTTATGGATCATAAATGGAATGTATATAGTGGAATACACATGGAATGTGTATGTGGAATAAATATATAATGGACTATGTATGGGATATATGTAGTGGAATATATATGGGATAGTTATGGATCATGAATGGAATGTATATAATGAAATACACATAGAATGTATATGTGTCCCCCAACAACAAATCCTCAAAGAAACAACTGCCCAATGAACAAGTGGGCTAAAGACTTGAAGAGAAACTTCTCTGAAGAAGAAAGAAGGATGGCCAATAGACACATGAAGAAATGCTCAACCTCCCTAGCCATAAAAGAAATGCAAATCAAAACAACATTGAGATACCACCTCACCCCAGTTAGAATGGCAAAAATCAAGAACTCTAACAACAACAGATGCTGGAGGGGATGTGGACAGAAGGGAACCTTACTGCATTGTTGGTGGGAGTGTAAACTTGTTCAACCACTTTGGAAAGCAGTATGGAGGTTCCGCAAAAGACTCCACATAGAGCTCCCCTATGACCCAGCAATCCCACTTTTGGGCGTTTACCCAAATGTTTACAAACAAGACCACACTAAAGCTACCAGCACAACTATGTTTATTGCAGCATTATTTACCATAGCTAAGATATGGAACCAACCCAGACGCCCCTCAGTAGATGAGTGGATCAAGAAAATGTGGTATATATACACAATGGAATTCTATGCCTCCATCAGAAAGAATGACATTGCCCCATTTGTTAGGAAATGGAAAGATTTGGAAAAAATTATATTAAGTGAAGTAAGCCAAGCCCAAAGAAACATAGGTCCCATGGTTTCTCTTATTTGCAATATCTAGTATATGTATGAGTCAAGTGGAAAAGGTCAGATAATGTGATGTTAGGAAAATGAACCCTTAGATATATATTTAAATGTTTTTTTCTTTCATGCATTTGTGTCTAACTCATTTATAAGATTATTTCTTTGTTGCTTTGTATGTCCCTCCCCCACAGTATAACCCCTGCTTTCACTGTATTTGATGTCAGCATAACTTGTGGAGGAGATGGGGAAAAACCAGTTGTTTAAGGATACAGGTGGACCTGTTGCAACAATGAGAAGTACAAGTTGTCATGTCCAAAACGAGCTTTACAACTTTGCTGCGGGGGGGAGGGGGGGGGAGGAGGTTGGGTGGGGGGACGGGGGAGGGAGGCTGGGAAGGGATGTGAAGGGTAAACAAAGGAGGAGGCTGTAATGCTTGATAAGAAATGCACTCATTATCTTGCCCATGTAATTGTAACCCCTCTGTACAGTATGTTCACAAAAAGTAAAAATAAAAATTAAAAAAAAGAATGTATATGTGGAATATATAATGGATTATCTATGGGATGTATATAGGAAGTATCTCTGGAATATATGGCTATATATGGAATAGATACATATAGAATATATATGAATACATGTGGAATACGTAGTGTATGGAATCCACATGGGATATATATACATGTGGCATATGCATATGGAAGTATGGAATGCATATGGAATATATATATGGGATATATATGGAATACACATGGAATGTATATACATATGGAAAATACATGTATATAATTGTAACCCCCTAGTACAATCTGTTGAGCATAAAATGATAAGTTTAAAAATAGCAAAGGAAAGAGTCAGGGATGCTGGAGCTGGTGTTTGGGAGCTTTGCAGGCGCGTGCTGAGCGGTCAGCTCCGGTACCCACCCAGCGGGGCCCAGTGTAACCATGCACACGCTCTTCTGCTGCATTGATTTGTAGGAGATCCAACACCATCGTTACGACTGTGGCTGGGCTTCTTTGACTCTTGGCTTAGAAGCTCCAGCCTTTAATACTTCGTCGTGACTTCTCACTTCCTTTAATCAAAATGCGTTTTTCTTTTTTTTTTAAATTGTGATGATAATGGTGATGGACAGAGGGGTGACAATGACATCATCAGGTCCTGAGCGCAGTTCTTTTTGGACCCTTTCCCCCCTTCCCTCTCCCCCCCCCCAGTGTTTCCCCCCGTCCCCACCCACCAGTGGTAGGGTTCATTCTCCACCTGGTGTCCCTTGAGGACCCCGGCTGCCTCGGTTTCCCCCTCTGTCCCCCCATTTCTGTGCCCCCTCACCCTCCCAGAGACAGAGAAACCCACCCACGAGACAAAAAGAAAAAGCCCTTATTTCCATTTCCTGCAATATCTTTGAATAAATACTTTCTATGATCAGAATATGTTTCTTTGGTTAAGTTTAGTTTTTAGTGTTTTTTAGAAATTTCTTTCTTTCTTATTATCTTTAAGTAGTTGTACAAAGAAATTGCCACTCACTAAAACAACTTATGAATCCAATATATCTTGATCAGAATGAGAATTGTTTCTAGATTATTTCTTTCCAAATTCCTAAGATAAGCAGCTCTTAAAAAATGTAGATAAATGGCTGGGAGCTGGTGGCTCCCACCTGTGATCCCAGCGACTCAGGAAGCTGAGATCTGAGGATCCTGGTTCAAAGCCAGCCTGAGCAGGAAAATCCGTGAGACTTTTATCTCCAATGAACCACCAGAAAACCAGAAGTGGCGCTGTGGCTCAAGTGGTAGAGGGCTAGTTTTGAGCAAAAGGAGCCCAGGGACAGTGCCCAGGCCATGAGTTGAAGCCCCAGGACTGGCAAAAAAAAAATGTACATAATTAAAACCTGGTAGATTTTATATATATATATATATATATATATATATATATATATATATATATGTATACATATATACACACACACACATATATATATATATATATATATATATATCCCTCCCCTTTATTTGGGAAGTTAAACTATGTGTTTCCTCCAATGGATGAGTTATTTAAAAAGTGCTCAGGGCAGTTTAATTCCTGAAAAAGAATCAACGATAATTGAATATGATTAGGAAAAATATTGCTATCTGTTAGCTCAAAAAGCCTTAGAAGTCTACATTTTTTCCTAAGTACGTTCAAAGATTTACTGAGTCAAAAAAATCCCTAAATGTACAAGTAGAGGTTGTAATAAAATTTAGCATTTAGGCTGGGTGCTGATGGCTCATGCCTGCCATCCCAGCTACTCAGGAGGCTGAGATCTGAGGATCACGGTTCAAAGCCAGCCTGGGCAGGAAAGTCCTTTGAGACTCATCTCCAGTGAAATACCAAATAGCCAGAAGAGGATTGGTGAGTCAAGGGGTAGAGCACTAACCTTGAAAGCTCAGAGACAGCGCCCAGGCCCTGAGTTCAAGCTCCAGAATGGACACACACACACACACAAATTAGCATTCAATGGAAGTCTCTGAAGTTCATCTGATATTTTTATTTGGTAACTTGGAGAAATTTGGCAATCTCATAGGAGTTGATCAGATCAGGTGTGATCATATGATCATTTGTAGATAACAAGCAAATGGTTCCGTTTAATGTACGCTGACAGAGACATATTGGAGATCAAATGCAATGTGTGTATATGTGTGTGTGTGTAAGTAGTTCTATGCATGTACACATATGCATATATGGTCAACTCTACATGAATTAGTTATTATTTCTCCTTCTCCTCTTTCTTCTTCTTGTGTGCTGGCACTGGGGTTTGAACTCAGGATCTCCTGCTTTTGCTTAGCTTTTTTACTCAAGGCCAGAGCTCTACCATTTGAGCCATAGCTCGACTTCCTAAGTAGACTTTTACAGACATGAAAGCAGATTTGTGTGTGTGTGTGTGTGTGTGTGTGTGTGTGTGCGCACGCCATTCCTGGGACTTGAACTCAGGGCCTGGACTCTGTCCCTGAGCCTCTTTGTGCTCAAGACTAGTGTTCTACCACTTGAGCCACAGCGCCACTTCAGGCTTTTTCTGAGTAGTTGATTGGAGATAAGAGTCTCATGGACTTTCTTGCCTGGACTGGCTTCCAACTGTGATCCTCAGATCTCAGCCTCCTGAGTCGCTAGGATGACAGGATTTTCTTTTCTTCTCAGTCACACACCTCAGTCATTTCTTACTTTGGCGAAGTCTCTAAGACATACTTTGTGAACTTGAATTTTATTTTTCCTTTCTTAAATTTTTTTTCTCTTCAACAAAAAGAATTTTCTTTTCTTTTTCTTTTTTTTTTTTAAGTTTCCAAAAGTGAAGATGCTGACAACAGGCTGGGCGTTAGCGTTTGAACACTTTCCAGTTTTATGTCTTATTAAGCGATCTTGTAGAGTAATATGCACATATTTCAATAAAACCCATGAGAAACTTTGCACATTGTGAAGACATTTCTTTCGCAGTGTGTTTAGTCAGTTCTGGAAGTCTGTGAGAATCTGGCAAACTGTCAGAAAGGGGGGTAAAAAGGGAGGACACTAAAAATGAGTAATATCTGATTAAGTGGTGGTAATGACAGGGAAAGTTTAAGAAGCATCTTAAAATAAATGATCAAAACCACCAAGATGATTTTCATTTAAAGCGTTAAGTCTCGGTACTGTTGAGCCTGCCTGTTCCGTTTCAAAGAAGCAGAGATCTATAAGATATTACATTTACATAAAACAAGTGGATTAATATTCATCCTAAAAGGAGCCTGATTGCAGAATATTGAGATTCAAATGTCTTTTAACTATAACACCAAAGGACGGCACACATATGTGTCAGCTAAGTCCTATTTTAAGAAGTAAAATTAGATGGAAAAATTGGTCTCTGACATATAGTAAAGGAATTTTACGATCCTGTACACAATGAAGTCGATTGTGCAGGATTATAAAGTAGTGACCTGGGTTTTGCTGAATTGAATAATGACTTTCTTCAATACCAAGCAGATTAGAGAGCCTTATAGAAGAATATGTATGTGATGGTATTCTGGGAAAAAAGTAGTCCTGGTGGGGGTGTCAAAGTCAAGAAGCATTGTTCATGACTATGCTGTACTTTTTTCCATGTTGCACAAATTCAAGGTTATACTCGAGTGATGGGTTTTTAAAAAAGTGTCTTAGGCAATCTCTGCTAAGGCTTGGTTTTGTATATACAACAGAATGTCGAATATCACTTACATCATGGTATTGTACATGCATTAGGTAGGATAGTGCATAAGGTAGATTCGTCATGTCTTGTTGAAGGAGAGCTGTATTGTTGAGATTGTCATATATTTGTCAGGTGTGAAAAACTTGTGTTTCCTATTCAAATGTGTTGCTTAAAAGTTTCTACCTTGGCCTGGTGACTGGACTCTGGTTTGGGAAAAGAGGAATTGCTTTGTCAGGTTTTGTCTTAAACTGGTTTCTTTTCAGGATGGAATTAAGATCCACCTCAGATTGTTCCAGAAATAACTGAGGGTGCGGGTATATTTTGAGATCACTTGAACACTTAATCTTACTTCAAAATCATGTTATGGAAATACATCTTGCCCTATGCAAACTAGCCAATCATGAGCAGATTGTGAATCTGAGCTCAGCCAATCAGAGCAGAGGGGCAGGGCCTGCTGCCTTAGGGATAACCTATGTAAATACATTTTCCTCTACTCAAACTAACCAATCACCAGCACATGGAGAACCTGAGCTCAGCAATCAGAGCAGAGGGGCGGGGCCTGCTATGATAGGGATAACTCACGTAAATGTATCTTACCTTATTCAAACTAGCCAATCAACAGCAGATTGCAAACCTGAGCCCAGCCAATCAGATCAATGGGGTGGGGCCTGCTGCATTAGGTATAAATAGGGCAGCGGCCTGTTTGCTGTGTGTGCTTGCTGGGCAGAGTTTTGGGTGATGGCTGCAGCCTTCCACAGAAGCAAGTTCTGCCTTGCTGACACAATTTATTTCGTGTCTATCCTAGTGATGCAGATGGTTCTTGGAGAACATACAACGGGCATGTCTTGCTGGAAGAGTTTGTCAAGTTCTGTGAGCATGGAAGCTTTTTACACAGAAAATACTTGGTAGCTTTGTTCACTGGCCATAGTTTTGGTTTCTTGTTTGTAAACTTCTAGAGTTTGTAGGTAGAAGAATACTATATATATATGTATGTGTGTATATCTATGTCCTATGTATGAGATATATTTATGTGTACGTACCTATTGAGCCAATAGAAAGGCTCAGTGAATGACAGGGTGCTTGTTTGACCAGTCGCATTCTCATGAAAGGAGAAGCAGCAGAATGTAAATTTGGTTTAGCAAAGATGGCATCGCTTCAGGTTTTACTAATGTCATTTGTCACACCTATCAAGCTCCCTTTCTTCAAAGAGGTGAATTTCTGTTTGCCTGAAGAGGAGGGATCAAAGAGATCCTATTTGCTCAGAAATGACAGTGGGTCCATGTTCCCAGCTGTGTTCGCTAGCTAATGATCATCTTTTCTGCAAAGCACATACATTCATCAATATAGCATTAATTGCTAGATGGCTAGACAAGCCTGAGATGAGCAACACCTAGTGTGTGTCTTAGTTTTAATTATTTCTGAAGACAATTGATGAATTTATTTTGACCTCCAGACACACACACACACACACACATGTGCAGGATAAGATGTTCATATTTCAGTTTTTTGAGTAATATTTTCCCCTTCATCTGATCCATCCCTAGACTCAGCTTTCTCTTCAAACATAGAAGTTGAATCCATCTTCTCACCATCCCTAATTGTTAGATCACCTGAAAACAACAACAACAACATCACATCAACACCTAGAAACACCTAGATGGAAAATACATGTCTTACATTTTGATGGAGGAATTCCTAAATTTAAGGGAGAATGGTAGAAAATTCCCGATGGTGCTCCTTCATGAACAATTTTAAACTAGGATTCCTAGATATAAAATATAATTTATATACACACATATACTTATGTGTACTGTATGTATATCATATGTACTCAAGTTACTTTAGATGTGCATATATCAACATGTATTTGTTTATACATCACATGCAATATTAGCATATATGATTATACCAAATAATTTATATATAAGTGCAACTCTCTCTCTCTCTCTCTCTCTCTCTCTCACACACACACACACACACACACACACACGCTTGATTTCCATTGTAATGTCCAAAAGAACCTATAAATGTCAAACCTCCTTGGAGTCATCCTTCTGCAGATTTGGCCCCAGGAATGAGTCACACGTGGGCAGACATAGTGGAATGACTCGGGACTAATTATTTATGAACTCATGATTTAATGATGATCTCCTAAGTCATGTGGGAATCATTTCCCAGATCTAGGATTAAAGGATTTCTGGAGGATCTTCCAGCTGGTGAAGACATCTCCATGACTGGCGAATTTGGTGTTGACAGGCACAGGATGCCTGGAAATCTCAGGCTAGGGAATCCATCGCTGAATGTATTCACTATGGAGAGCCCATTGGTCACGTAGCCAAGTGATCGCTCACCTTTAAAGCAGATCAGGCAGAGGGCTTTGAGGTCAGGTAAGTTAACAGGAACCGTGGAGCCATGGTTCACAGGTGATCCCATCATCCTTTCCCAAAGAAGAAACTAGACAGGAAGTTGGTGATCATGAGGGACGGCAGGGGAATAATCCTAAGTACTCAGGAGGTTACATCACAGGATCAATGGTTTAAAGCCAGCCTGGGCAGGAAAGTCCATGAGACTCTTATCTCTGAGAAACTACTCAGCAAAAGCTGGAAGTGGCGCTGTGGCTCAAGTGGTACAGCACCAACCTTGAGCCAAAGAAGCTCAGGGACAGCGCCCAGGCCCTGAGTTCAAGCATCAGAACTAGAAAAAAGAAAAGAATATTCAGGACTTGATTTATAGTAACCTGAGGAGGAAGAGGAGAGAAACTAAGGTTTTGTTTAGTAGTGGAGTGCCTGTTTAGTATGCATGAGGCCCTGGGTCCAATCTTCAGCACCCTCCGCCTTCAAATAATAAGAGTTTTCTTTTTTTCTCCCTGAAATAAATAACTTTTGCCCTGACTAACTGCTGACACAACCCTTTTACCTTCTGTGCAACTGGGATTAATAGATGCAAACCATGATACTTGGTCTGTTTTTTTTTGAGAAACAGTGGAACTCTTTTTGTGCTGACTTCTAACCAAGAACCGTTTATCTACACTTGTTGAGTAGCTGACTTTACAAGTAAGAGCCGTTCTGTCTGGCTAGGGACTTAGATATAAATAACTAAATGATAGAATGACCAAGTGCTTACCTAGCAGCTGCCAAGTTCTGAGACCAAACTCCAGAAATCAAACACAAACACACACACAAAAAGAGGGTTGTGATATTTGTGAACATGTATGTCTTCCATATTTTGATATTAGCATGTTTATATTATATGTACGATTAACCAAGTATTTTTATTTCTTTTCTCTCCCCTTTTTCTGCTGTCATCTAATATGAGTAATATATATATATATACAATTTAATTTTAAAATTGTTAGGATAAAGGTGCTGTACAAAGGGATTACAAGTATGTGAGTTAGGTAAAGAGGACAATTCTTTTTGGACAATGTCACCCCTTCCTTTGCTCTCTCTCAGTTTTTCCCTCCAGTATAATATATATATATATTTATAATATATATTTATATATATTTATAACATATATATATATTTTGGTTGGTTGTGGGGCTTGAACTCTGGGCCTGGGCGCTGTCCCTCAGCTCTTCAGCTCAAGGCTGGCGCTCTACCACTTGAGCCACAGCGCCACTTCTGGCTTTTTCTGCTCATGTGGTGCTGGGGAATTGAACCTAGGGCCTCATGCATGCAGGACAAGCACTCTACCACTGAGCCACCTGCCCAGCCCCTATTTTTTATAGCATATATATTCTGTAAAGTCAGTTACGTGAAGCCGATAAGGTGGTTTAACTGGTCTAGCTTTTCTGTCAGTTACTGAAAGTTGTTGACATTTTTGGCTGTAATTGTGGGTTTGCGCATTTATTTTCGCATTCTGTCATTTTTGGTTCATGTGTTTTACAGCCGGGCGTGCATATTAAAGATTGCTATGCCTTTCTGATAATTATGCTCTTTCTTTTCCCCTTGAAGTGGACTTTTTTTTAACCCTTGGTAATATCTGTGTTCCAAGATTATCTGATATTAATATAGCAACTCTAGGTTTCTATTTTCTTTTTCATTTTTGCTGGTTGTGGGGCTTCATCTCAGGGCCTGGGCGCTGTCCCTCAGCTCTTCAGCTCAAGGCTGGCGCTCTACCACTTGAGCCACAGCGCCACTTCTGGTTTTCTGGTGGTTCCTTGGAGATCAGAGTTTCACAGACTTTCCTGCTCAGGCTGGCTTTGAACCTCGATCCTCAGATCTCAGCCTCCTGAGTCGCTGGGATGACAGGCGGGAGCCACCAGCGCCCAGCAACAGCGACTTTTTAAAAACTCAGTTCTGATGTACATTTCCAGATTTCTCTTCAGAAATTTTTGTTGTGTCTCTCGGTGTCCTAGCCATTCTTGGTGAGTATCCGCCCCTCCCCCCCATGCCCCCCGGGGCCAATACTTGGATGCATTGCTCAGGTTCATGATTGTCCTCGTATGGTGTTCTAGTATGTTCTAGAACCATCTTTTTCTGAAATGCTTTTCTTCCTGATTCTCGGTCCATGCCCTCCCCCCCCATGCCTTAGGCTCTTGCTCCTTTTCTCTGCTTTCTCTGACTTATGGAACTGTCGTCACCTTTGCAATGACCATACTGGCATAGACACCTATCTTTATATTTCGGGGTGAAGACAGTGGGCTTCTCAATATTTGGGGTGTAGAGTCATTCCTAACGGACGTGAGTATGTCAACATGATGACCATGATGTCACTTGTCACGGGCGGTTGTTTTTGACATGGATTAAGACGGGCTGTGTGTCTCACTCTTGTAATCCCGGCTACTCTGGAGGCTGTGATCTGAGGATCACAGTTCAAAGCTTAGCCCAGCCCAGAGTCCTTGAGACTCTAATCTCCAATGAATGAAGTAATCTCCATTCTCCCCCCCCCAACCAAAAATGGAGCCATGGCTCAAGTGGTAGAGCGTTAGCCTTGAGCAAAAATGGCTCAGGTAGAGAACCGAGGCCCTGAGTTCAAGCCCCAGGACCAGCATAGGAAAAAAAAAAATCACGTGGGCTCGAAAATTAGATGAAAATTTAAATTCAGTTCTTTAAGCCTGCTGGATGCATTTCAAATCCCAGCAGCCTCATGGAGTGAGTATACTCAGCAGTAGATGGTTTGTATCCTAGCAAACATTCCTAACTTTTTGGGTAAAAGAATAAGATTTCAGTCTACAAGATCACTATTTTGGACATTTATTGTAACAAAATACATAATTTAAGACAGGATGGGAGAGGGTGTGGAAAGCTTTTGCTAAGGGCATGAATTTCTACTCGGCTTCATATTTAATTTAATTTAATTTGTACTGTGATGCTGGAGAGGTGACAGTTCCATCAGTCGGGTGGGGAGCGCATGTCTCTGGGGACCCTGCCCCCCCTTCCCTCGCTCCCCCCCCCCCAGATTCTCCCTCCCGTCCCCACCCACGAGTGGTGGAGTTCATTCTCCACCTGGTGTCCCGTGAGGACCCCGGCTGCCTTGGTTTCCCCTCTGTCCCCCCATTTCTGTGCCCCCCTCTTCCTCCCAGAGACAGAGAAACTCACACTTGAGACAGAAAGAAAAGAAAATGAAAACAACAAAATAAAAAACCCTCGTTTCCAATTCTTGGAATTCATGTTGAGAAATATGATTTGATAAGGTCCAGGCATATTTCAGCTTTATATTCTTCTTGGGGTCTCTCTTTCTTTCTCATTCTTTCCCTCTTTTTCTTTCGCTCACTCTCTCGCTTTGTTTCTTTCTGATTCCCCCCCCCCCCCTTGCTACTCTTTCCTCCCTCCACAATATTTCTGTCTCCGCCTCATTCATTTCTTGGAAATAGTCCAATGAGTTGCATAAATGACCTTCTTAAAAGCAGGAAGATATTAAATTGGGCCACGAGAGGTACCAGGCACAAAGTAATTCTCCAATTATCTGAAGGAAGGAAGAAATAAACAGAGTCAAATTCCTGTTTACGTGTTGGCCAGCAACTCATTTTCCCCCCTTCTGAGATGTGCTTTTTATTTTTATTTTTATTTTATCTTGTTATCATTTTGCAAGTCCTTTAGCTGTCGGTATTTAGTTTTTTTTTTTATACATCATCAGTGATAGTTATTGAGAGCTCAACTTCATACTTCCCATAATATTAACATGGGGTTCTTGTGTAACTATTAAAACCTTACTGATAAACTAGCAAAAGAAATAGATAAGAAACTGTTGGAGTTTTCAATTGGCTTTCTACGATTTCCCCCCACAAATACTAGACTGGCTTTTCTTTTCCTTCTAAAATACAAAGCTAAAAGTCTTAGTAACTTATTGGATGAACTTCAGTGAAATGAATTAACTATAAATCATCGCTTAACTCCATAAGCTTGTAAATCACTAACTGTTTTTTTCTTTTTGCTGCTAATCACTGATTCTTCTACAGTTGTTCAGTTAAAAAAAAAGTTCCTACAGATATAATTTTATTTTTCATCCTTTAAACTAGCTCATTTAATGAGAATTTTAGTCAGTTTTTTTTTTAAGACACACAATTAAAAAGTTGGCATCTGATGTAATCTGATTAAAAAAAAAAAATCCCAAATTTTTAGCTGGGTAGAGCGCCAGTCTTGAGTGAAAGAGCTCAGGGATGGCACCCAGGCCCTGAGTTCAAGCCCCAAGACCAGCACAAAACAAAAACACAGACAAGAGTCTCATGGACTTTCCTCCCTGGGCTGGCTTTGAACCGCGATCCTCAGATCTCAGCCTCCTGAGCAGCTGGGATGACAGGCGGGAGCCACCAGTGCCCAGCTAGACAACAATCTTATCATTCTGTGGTCCAGAAAAACTGGGATGGGGAAGATTTAACCTGTCAGGAGGAAACCACATAATGCCAACCCGACAGCGAGCCGCCCACATTGTCTTCAAGGCGTGTAAAATTGGAACGTTGATTAAAAAAGAATATTTGTCCTCTGATCTTTAAGTCGTTGTTCAAAGGAGCTGCCACTGAACAAAGCAGTTTAGGAATATGAAGTGTCCCGATCAATGTCACCCTCCTCTCCCTTCCCCTCCCCTCCTCTCCCCTCCTCTCCCTTCCCCTCCCCTCCTCTCCCCTCCTCTCCCTTCCCCTCCCCTCTTCTCCCCTCCCTTCCCTTCCCCTCCTCTCCCCTCCCCTCCCTTCCCCTTCCTTCCCCTCTCCTCCTCCTTCATTTTGGAACAACGATTTGTTTATTTGTGATCTATCTTGGATTATTGAATCAGTTTCCTCTTCCTCTTCTTCCTCTTCCTTCTCTTCTTCTTCCTCCTCCTCCTCTTCTTCTAGAATGACCTTCTTTTTCTACATTTTAATGTGTGTGTGTGTGTGTGTGTGTGTGTGTGTGTGTGTGTGTGTGCGCCTACACAGTGGTTTGAACTCAGGGCCTCACACTCTGGCTTGGCTTTTTCCATTCAAGGCCTGGTGCTCTACCAATTGAGCCACACCTCCATCTCTGGCTTTTTTTTGCTGGTTGATTGGAGGCAAGCGTTTCTCTTGGGTTTGTCTGTCTGGGCTAGGTCTGTCTGCATTGTGAGCCTCACATTTCAGCCTCCTGAGTAGCTGCGCTTACAGCTGGGCATGACTGGTACCCAGCTTCACTGGAAATGCTACAATGTTATGACGACAAAACCCCTCAATTTTCTAGATGTTCCTGGATAATAAACTGCCGCAGTGAGCATAGATCTGGGTGCTCAGATGTATGACACACATTTGTCTCTAGGATGCCTAGGGTTGGGCTACTTGCTAAGATTGTGGACTGAGAGATTGCCCGGCCATATGAGAATACTTTCAGGTTTTACTTATTTACTTATTTTTGCGCCAGTCCTGGGACTTGAACTCAGGACTAGGCACTATCCTTGAGATTTTCCACTCAAGGCTGGTGCTCTACCACTTGAATCACAGGTCCACTTCTGCCTTTTGACGATTAATTGGAGTGAAAGTGTCTCACAGATTTTTTTTTCCTTCCCCCGGCTGGCTTTGAACCAGGATCCTCAAACCTCAGCCTCCAGAGTAGCTAGGATGCTAAGCTTGAATTATTTTCAGTTCTTGAATATGTTTAATGATCCCGGACTCTGACATGGCTAATTGTGTGGGCCAATCTGAAAACAGAGCTAAAGACAACAAAATTCACAATCTGTTTACGTTGTCTCCCCTGCCCCAGTTCATTGCTCATATATAAACAATCATATTAAGGAAGTTGAGTTCTCATTCTTAATTAAATACTGTCTAAGAAAATGGTTGTCCTTCCTTCCCTCCTTCCTTCCTTCCTCCCTTCCTTCCTTCCTTCCTTCCTTCCTCCCTCCCTCCCTCCCTCCCTCCCTCCCTCCCTTCCTTCCTTCCTTCCTTCCTTCCTTCCTTCCTTCCTTCCTCCCCCCTCCTTCTTTCTTTTCTTTTCTTTTCTTTTCTTTCTTTCTTTCTTTCTTTCTTTCTTTCTTTCTTTCTTTCTTTCTTTCTTTCTTTCTTTCTTTCTTTCTTTCTTTCTTTCTTTCTTTCTTTCTTTTCTTTTCTGCTGGTCTTGGGGCTTGAACTCAGGGCCTGGGGGGCTGTCCTTGAGCCTCTTTTTGCTCAAGGCTGGTACTCTACCACTTGAGCCACAGCACCACTTCCAGCTTTTTCTGAGTCAGTTATTGGAGAGAAGAATCTCACTGACTTTCTTGCCCAGGTTGGATTCGAACTGTGATCCTCAGATCTCAGCCTCCTGAGTAGCTAGGATAACAGATGTGAGCCATTGGCACCGGGATGTATTTCTTTCTTTCTTTTTCTTTTCTTTTTTTTTTTTTTTGGGTCCAGTCGTGGGGCCTGAACTCTGGGCCTAGGCGCTGTCCTTCAGCTCTTCAGCTCAAAGCTAGCGCTCTACCACTTGAGCCACAGCGCCACTTCCAGCTTTTTCTGCTTATGTGGTGCTGAGGAATCGAACCCAGGGCCTCATGCATGCAAGGCAAGCACTCTACCACTGAGCCACCTTCCCAGCCCACCAGGATGTATTTCTATTTCTTTAAGTGAACACGGGGGTTGAAAATTGAATACTTTTAAATGCTTAGAATGAGTAATTCAATACTAGAACAAAGTCTGACCAATACTGAAAAACTTAAAGTAGATTTTTTTTTTCCCCTCCTAAAGGTCTTTAATGATCGTAAGTACACACTACCTATTCCAACTTGGGACACATTTGCTAGCCCAAATACAGATATAGAAAAGGAAACTCAAATGCCACTTCTTGCACGATCAACGAAGCAACATCTTTTGGTAAAGGGGGAAATAAAATCCAGGGTTTGGGAATTAATCAAATCAAATCAGAGATGGAGCATCTCTTGGCTTGGCCACTAGGTGTCAGGACCGAACCGACAAAACATCTGCAGGCCCGTGCTGGTCGTCAACACGCTATTAATTTATAATAAAAGGTATCTGACAGCTTTATTCTGATGAATTATGGGAATCCAACGCATAATTCCCGGCCTTTGGTTTAGAAATTGTCATTGATTTTAATGTTCTTTGTGGAGTTGTGGCATGAAACAAGATTTCCTGCCAAGAGCGGTTAAACAAATCGTCATCGTTTGCTTTGAGCGGAACATGGAACTTGTTTAAGACAGATAAGCGGGAGCAAGTGGATGGGTATCCATAAACCATTTATGACAGCGGCAATGCAAACCGTGGCTGGATGCGTTCCTTCTACAGCTCTCTCAAAAGACCCCAAAAGGAAGAGCACAGGTAGCAGTCAGTAGAACCATCTGCCATGTGTTCTTTTTGTCCTACTTTCTGATTGACAGGAGACTGGGATTCTTGCAAGATCTGTGGACGGTTTATGATCAAAACCTGGCTGGAATTATTAGGATTATTATTTTATTTTTTTCTTCTCTCTATTGTCAGATTTGTCATCTGGAAGCTTGAAATGTGGTCACTTGTACCAAACATTATTCACTTGGAAGCTGAGGGCTCTGTCTCCTAGAAGAATTCTCGTTCCAAACTGGTGTGTTTTGATTTCATTTTTTCTTTCTGATAACTGAACGTATATAATATATATAATATATAAAAATATACATTATATAATATATACATATTATATATATACTTTTCTTCTTTGGTGTTAGTCCTGGGTCTTGAACTCAGGGCCTGGGCGCTGTCCCTGAGCTCTTTCACTCAAGGCTGGCGCTCTACCACTTGAGCCACAGCGCCACTTCTGGCTTGTTGGTGGTTCATTGGAGAGCAGAGTCTCATAGTCTTCCCTGCCCAGGCTGGTTTTGAACCATGATCGTGGCTGTCTTTCAAAGACATAACCTCAAGGCTCAGCTGTTTGCAATGCTGGAAGGCTTCTGTGGGGTTCAGGTGTGTACAGGTAGAGGGGTCCAGGTGGGTAAAATCCTGTGAGTGGTGCTTTATTTGTGGAAGTTCACCAGTTAGCTACCCTAGGTGCTACTAAGTAGGGAAAGGCTAACGTCTGAGGGCCTTGATTTCTTTCTTTCTTTCTTCTTTTTTTCTTACATCCTCTCATTACCCTTCAATGTACCTAATTGCAATGCCCCCTCACCCGAGGTAGGCCCTCGGGGGGAAACTTCTGGAATGAGGAGGTGGGATTTGACTCTGAATCCCTCCCCAACTAGAAAGGAGAAGCTCCCGTGTCATGCCATTTTGCTCGGGTTTAAAAATAAGACTGTTCTTGGCTTTGCGTGCAGCCGGTTTACATCTCCAAAGTTTAAAAACACGGTTCGAAATTGAGCTGATGGCAGGAATTCAAAGGCTTTTCCATTTAAGTAATAATAACATATTTCAACAAAATCCTCTGAAACCCTCGGCGGGGAGGGGGTGGTGCGCAACACAATTTAAACTAACATGCACACCAAGGAATCCACAATAACCATACAATTGTACAATGTCCCCGAAGACAGCTTCGTGAGAAGCAACAGGTTTTGTGTTATTCGTTGCCAGTCCTGGGGCTTGAACTCAGGGCCTGGATTCTGTCCTTGAGCTGGTTTGTTTGTTGTTTTTTGTTTTTGCTCAACCCTAGCGCTCTACCACTTGAGCCAGAGCTACACTTCTGGCTTTTGAGTGGTTCGTTGGAGATAAAAGTCTCACAGAGTTTCCTGTCTGGGTCGGCCTCCAACTGCGATCCTCAGCTCTCAGCCTCCTGAGTAGCTAGGATGACAGGCGTGAGCCACTGGCTCCTGGCTTGTTTATTCTTATTTTTTAATGATTTCTTTTTTCATTGCAAACTGAAAAAAAAAATCACATACAACAACGCAAACAGGTTGCAGTAAACGCTCAGACACTCAACTCTTTCAAAAGCTCAGCATTTCGCATCTGACTTGAGTTCGGTTTTGCTGAGAGGAGTCAGCAAGAAAGAACCGTTTTTGTTTTTCTTTGAGGGCCTGGTTAATTTTTTGGCTATAAGTGATGAATGAATGGTAACTGTGTACCGCGGCCCCCTCCCCCCAGGTTATTTTAATACTTTGGCGACATATTAACTGCTCCGACTTTTACGGGCTCTTGTTATTTGTCCACAGTGAGGAGCTTCGAGTTGCATTGATTAATCACACAGGACAGCGTTTCACTCTACGCGATTACCCCAGTGTTTGTTCCGTATTGTGTCCACCGATGTGAAGGATTGGATGTGGGGGGTGGGAAGAAAGTTGTGCAGAATTTTGTTTTTTGAAAATCTGCGCAATCATCACAGAATTATTTGGATCAGGATCACCTAATGGATAATGTTCAGTTAATTCTCTGAAATACGATAAAAAAGCATCAGATCTCTTATTTACTGATTTATGTTGTTTTTTTTTTGTTTTTGAGCTGGCTCTGGGGCTTGAACTCAGGGCCTAGGCACTGTCCCTGAGCTTTTTCACTCTAAGCCAGTGCTCTACTCTATTGCTGGCTTTTTTTCTCTTTTTTTTTTGGTGGTTCATTGGAGATCAGAGTTTCACAGACTTTCCTGCTGAGCTGGCCTTGAACTGCGATCCTCAAAGCTCAGCCTCCGGAGTAGTTGGGATGACAGGCGGGAGCCACCACACCCGGCAGAGTTTGATGGAGACATTATATGGAGAAATTACAGGGGGAGAATATTCACCTTTTTCCTGCGGTTAGTGGCGTGAGAACCTGGGTCCAGGTGAGCTCACGAGGGGGAAAATTCTGGTAACAGCCTCGGCAAGAGCCGATTGTAGTTTTAGCCAGAGTAGGCGGCGGGAAAAGGCCAGATGCTGGAGGTAAAAAAGCAAGAAATGCCGAGGGTGGAAGACAGTAGGACGTGAGGAAACCGGGGAGGTTCGAAGCGACTGAGGAGCAGCTTGGGAAGTGTGGGTGCTGTTGTTGGAGTTGGGGGGCTGTGGGGGGGTTGGAGGTGTGGGCAGAAGCAGGCCCAGCGCAGGGCCTGGGGCGGGACAGTGCTTCCTGGCTGTGACCGGCCAGAGTCGGGTTGTCCAGGGAGGGAAGAAGAGCAGCAGGAAGCCGCGAGTTCAGGGCCAGGCAGGGCAAGAAACCCCAAAGGAAGCCGCGGGGAAACCCAGAAGGACAGACAGATTCCATCTGGCTCCTTTGGTTGGCAGGGCTTGGGCGAGAACCTTCTAGAAATGTGAATCCTCAGAATGTGAATCCTCCTGGGGAGGAGAAGAATCTCTGGATGTGAGACAGGCATGCACACGCATGCACACGCACACACATGCACACACATGCATGCACACACACATGCACATGCACACGCAAGGGTTTTCTCTCTCTCTCTCCCCCTCCCTCCTCAATCTCTTTCTCCCTTTGTCTCCCTGTCTGTCTTGGTGTCTCTCTGTCTCTCTGTCTCTCTCCTTCACTCTGTCTCTTCCCTGTCTGTCTGTCTGTCTCTCCTTCCCTCCCTCTCTTCTCTCTCTGTTTGGTTTGGGTGACAACCTTCTGTCTGTCTGTCCCGTTTGTCATCAGGACACTGCGGGGAGGTGGGAGGGGGTGTGAGGAGGGTGTCACCATCGGTGTGGTGAGGATGGGTGAGCCAGGGGCTCCGTGTGATAAAAACACCACACACGCACTCACACACGCACACGCACACACACGCGTGCACACATGCACGCGTGCACACACACGCACGTGTGAACGGCCACAGTGGCAATCAGCAAAGCCCTCCCCGCCCCCAAAGCCACAAACAATGACGGGCGTGTGGACAGGTGCTGGTGGGAGAGGGAGGCAGACGCAGAGGGCCAAGGAGAGGGGGGATTCGAACCCGAGACACGGAGCAATGAGGCTTGTGGGGGTGGGAAAGGGGGCAGGAGGGAGAGGGGTGGAGGGGGGAGACCCCAGGGGGGGCGTGTGCATAGATGGATGGGTAGGAATGAAGTCTCCTGTAGAGCCGCTGGCTCACGCCTGCCGTCCCAGCTGCTACTCAGGAGGGCGAGAGCTGAGGATCACGGTTTGAGGCCAGCCCGGGCGGGAAAGTCCCTGTGACTCTCATCTCCCATGAACCCCCAGAAAACCAGAAGTGGCGCTGTGGCTCAAGTGGTAGAGCGCCAGCCTTGAGGGAAAGAGCTCAGGGACAGCGCCCAGGCCCTGAGTTCAAGACCCAGGACTGACCAAAAACAAAATTGTCTCTCTATATATTGATATTTATCTCTCCATTTATATATTAAATATATTATATATCTATCTAGATATGTATCTATATCTGCATATATAAATATATATCTATAGAAGTATACACAAACATATATGTTCGTATCCATATATGCACGTGTATATATATATATATTTTTTTTTTGCCTCCCTATATATTAATTTTTAAGTTATTGTGCCAGTATTGGTACTATATACATGTACATAGTATTCTACCTATCATCCATACATTGTATCTACATATGGATATTAATTTTTTAAATTATTGTGTCAGTCCTGGGCCTTGAACTCAGGGCCTTGTGCTCTTGCTGATCTCTTTTGGTTTGTTTTGCTTACAGCTGGTGCTCTACTGCTTGAACCACACCTCTGCTTCCAGGGTTTTGCTCGCTACATCGGAGATCACTGTCTCATGGACTTTGTGACACGGGCTGGCTTTGAACCTGTGATCCTCAGAGCTCAGCCCCGCTGGGTGGCTGGGCTGGCAGGTGGGAATCTCCATGTCGAGCTTGTGGGTAGAGAGTTTTGGGGCGTTGCTCCTGTCACGCATCTTTGTGATGGGTCTTTTCCTGGAACTTCCCTCGATGGCAGAAGAGAATTGCATCTCTTTCTCCCGAGCCCCTGAACATTCATTGTTTTTCCATTTTTCAATCAAGTCTCAACAAAGATCTGAACTTAAGAAAACAATTAAGAAACGTTGCTATTGTTTATTGTCCTATTGTAGGAAGGGAGAAAAGCTAGAGTTAAAAAAAAAATGTCCCTCTTCAAAAAGACGCTGAGTAAGCCTTCCCATGGCTTCCCAGAAGCCGAACCTGATTAAAAATTCTAGCGTGTAATCTAATAAAATCTCATTTCATCCGAGGCCTTCATCAGCCTTACCCTTACCCAGCAAACACACATAGCGTCTAAATATTCCAGGCTAAGAAGAAAGGAGTCCATAGGTTGCATGCGTGTTTGCCAATCAACTTTTTTAAAACTTGGAAGAGGGGGTGGGGTGGGGGTGGGGATGGATGGGAGCATTTCATGTAATTTTATCCCACAGTTTTAATCTCTTCTGGTATCTATCTGTCTGTCTGTCTATCTTTTCTTTTCAAGACAGACCATTAAGCTGAGGATGAAAATCCCCTGTGTTGAATATATGGATATATTACGCATTAGGTGTTAAAATGAACTCTGTGTCAACTTGGAGACAGGCTGTCAAAGGTAAAATGCTCCTGAGTTTCAAGAAACTCCAGCTCAACCTTGAGCCCTGGCTAATGTGGTCTAGTGGCCGCCATCTTGGTTGATAGTCCTCTTCATGGGTTGAAATCTAATGCAAGTGTGTGTGTGTGTGTGTGTGTGTGTGTGTGTGTGTGTGTGTGTGTGTGCGCGTGTGTTCTGGGGCTTGAACTCAGGACCTCAGTGTTATCCAGGGCTTTCTTGCTCAAGGCTAGCCCTCTTCTACTTGACCCATACCTCCACTTCTGGCCTTTTTTTTGGTGACTATCTGGAGATAAGAGTCTCATGGATTTTCCAGCTTGGGCTGGCTTTGAACTGTGATCCTCAGATCTCAGCCTCCTGAGTAGCTGGGATGACAGGCGTGAGCCATGGGTGCCCGGCTTCTACAAGTTTTCTTTTTCCCTCTCTCCCAATCCACATGCCTTTTTACTTCTCCTTCACCGGACTCTTGAGAAAATCAAATACTTCCATCCACCTCTGTCTTTTCTGTTTTTGTTTTTTGATTTTGCTGCAAGAATAATATCTGAGTTGTAACTCTTTTTACCTTATTTTAAAAACTATTGTAAATGATTGCTACTCACAACTTGATACCTATTCTCTCTCTCTCTGACTGATTCTGTCTCTTCTCTCTCTTTCTCTCCTGTTTGTTTGCAAATCTGTTCCTCCTCATTTAGGTCCTCTTTAATGTATGGGCGGCTCACATCCTGTGAATTCTCCATTTGAAGAGCTTGTGTCAGTACTAGATACTGTGATTATGCAAAACATCCACATTTAATTCAACAGCTATTCTTGGCATTGTGGTTTGAAACACATTCTTTTTTTTTTTGCATAAAGGAAGTATCAAATGACAGCACATTACATCTTTCTTGGTTCTTTCTTTCTTTCTCTCTTTCTCTCCTTTCTTTCTTTTTCTTTCTTTCTCTTTCTCTCCTTTCTTTCTTTCTGTTTTTCTTTCTTTCATTCTTCTTTCATTCTCTCTTTCTCTCAGACAGTACCAGTGCTGTAGTATTTGGGATGAAACCCAACAACCATATAGGAAAGCCAGGGTTTGAAAAGATAGTCACTGTGTAGCTCATGTAGAAGTATGTGAAGACAGGGTTGCCAAAAAATATATTCCCTCAATACTTAAACAGCAACAGCATTTGTTTTGGCCTTAAAGTCAGCAAGCTTGTGCTGGAGAGCCAGGTAGGGTAGGGTGGCTCAAGACTGTAATCCTGGCTAATTGGGAGTCAGAGACCAGGGGAATCACAGGTGGAGGCCAAGCAGGTAAAAGGGAATTCTCAACCAATGGTTGGACCCGAGGGCCCATGGCTGTTATCCCAGCTCCAGTGGGACATAGTAGATCAATTCTGTCATCCCCGAGATCAGAAGCGCAAGTAGGAGGATCGCAATCCTGGTCAATGTGGATTGACCAATCCTCGTCAACCCTACCACACATGTAACCAGTGTAAAAAGGGTTGGCGGTGTGGCTCAAGAGGTAGAGCATCTGTCTATCGAGTGCAAAGCCCTGAGTTCAATCTCCAGCACACGGAAGGAAGGATGGAAGGGAATTACTGTCAACCTCCCTTTTGTGAAGAAATGACAGGGCCATACAGGTCTTTCCAAAGGAAGGAAGACTCTACTGGACCTCACTGCCCGTCCACAAGAGAAACGTGACATGAACGAGAATGTCCTGGAAGTGAAGGCGAGATGAATGAAGAATCTCCCCGTGGTATTTCCCCCCCCCCCCCCCCCAACTTAGTAACAATATCACAAGAACAACTTGGACAGCTCCACACTGAGTGCTTTCTCCAACGACTAGCATGGAAAAATGTTGTCTCAATCCAGAACATTCTATACAAGTGAGTGGGCACATCTACAGACTCTACTCATGCTGTCATCAAGGAAACAAAAGCCAGGCGCTGGTGGCTCCCGCCTGTCATCCCAGCGACTCAGGAGGCTGAGATCTGAGGATCTTGGTTCAAAGCCAGCCCGGGCAGGAAAGTCCGTGAGACTCTGATCTCCAATGAACCACCAGAAAACTGAAAGTGGAGCTGTGGCTCAAGGGTCAGGGTGCCAGCCTTGAGTGAAAAAGTCAAGTGAGCATGAAAGTCCCTGAGTTCAAGCCCTAGTCCCTGCTCAAATTAAAAAAAAAAAAGGCGACGACATTAACAATTGAGAGGAAAAAAAAAATAAAGCAAAAGGAAAATCCACCACAGGACTGGAAAAGTATTTTAAGGTTTTAATATTTGCTTTTATTACCTTTTGCTAATCTCATGCAAAGGAGGAGGATGATAAAAATGAAATGAGGTCCAATTGTATTTTGGTTGTTGTTGTTGGTCGTGAGGCTTGAACTCAGGGCCTGGGCGCTGTCCCTCAGCTCTTCAGCTCAAGGCGAACGCTCTACCACTTGAGCCACAGCACCATTTCTGGTTTTCTGGTGGTTTATTGGAGACCAGAGTCTCATGGACTTTCCTTGCCTGGGCTGGCTTTGAATCCAGATCCTCAGATCTCAGCCTCCTGAGTAGCTGGGATGACAGGTGTGAGCCACCGGTGCCCGGCCAGTTGTATTTTCTTTTTAATCAATGGGACATTCAATATCCACTCTGTGTAAATATTTCTGTCCCCCAGAAAAACATGAGTGCACGGCACTCATGATAAATACTATTCAGACATTCTCTAGGGACATAAAAGAAGACATATCATCATAAGTAAAGAAAGGGGATGGAACAGAAAAGGGCAGATGGCATTTGGACAGACTGCGTGTGAACAGAGAGGGGGAGGCGGCAGGAAGAGGCACATCTAGGCACACGCAGCTTAGTTTTCATACCATGCTCTGAGCCTGTTTTTGTTTCATTTTGTTTTGTTGGTGGTGGGACTTGAACTCAGGGCCTGGGAGCTGTCCCTGAGCTCTTCAGCTCAAGGCTAGCACTCTATCACTTGAGCCACAGCTCCACTTCTGGTTTTCTGGTGGTTCATTGGAGATCAGAGTCTCACGGACTTTCCTGTCCAGGCTGGCTTTGAACCCGTGATCCTCAGATCTCAGCCTCCTGAGTAGCTGGGATGACAGGTGTGAGCCACCGGCACCTGGATTCTTTTATTTAAATCTTCACTGTCTGGATGTAACAAAGGGCCCAACCAATCTGTTTATTATTTTTACTGTACAACTACAATTGAATTATCCACAGACTATCATTCTTTGGTAGATAATGTTCCTCCTTGCTGAATGCCTGAATGATATTCAGCTCTCCCATCTGAACAGGTTAAGCACTGTAATAGAATTTTTGTTCATGTCACTGTAAAAATGGTTGAATTGCTTAGCACCTACTTAATTAATGCTAACGTCACTTGGTAGTATCTTCATGCTAATCAATTAAGTCCTAATAAGGAAGGTAATACATTCTTTACTTATTTAATTTATATTTTGTTGGTCCTGGGGCCTGAACTCTGGGCCTGGGCGCTGTCCCTCAGCTCTTCAGCTCAAGGCTGGTGCTCTACCACTTGAGCCACAGCTCCACTTCTGGGTATTTGCTGGTTCATTGGAGATAAGAGTCTTACTGACTTTCCTGCCTGGGCTGGCTTTGAACTGCAATCCTCAGCCTCCTAAGTAGCTAGGATTCCAGGTGTGAGCCACCAGTGACCGGTGTAGTATGTTATTTAGATCAAAAGAAAATAGATGTAACTTCCCTCTACCCTTACCTCTTCTAGTATTTGTGTAAGACCCAACACGGAGAGAATGATGGCCAATATCGGCTTTTCTTGTCTCCAGCTTTTGGGAAAATTCTTATTCTATTGCTGTACTTTCTAAATCATATTCATTTACTTAGGAGAGCATCATCTTTACAAATGAAAATTTAGTTAAACATCTAAAGCTGGCACCAGTGGGTTATGCCTGTAACTCTACCTATTCAGGAGGCTGAGATCTGAGGATCAAGATTAGAAGCCAGCCTGAGTGGAAACACATCGGAGAGGAATCTCGAATGAACCAGCAATCACCCCCCAGCCCCCAAACCAAAACCAAAAACCCCCAGACAACCCTGGAAGTAGGGGTGTGGTTCAAGTGGTAGAACAGCACCAGCCTTGAGCAGTTAAGGGAGAACTCAAGCCCTTACGTTCAAGCCCCTGTAGTGGTACAATGAAAGAACACAAGAGAAGTCTAAAACACCTGCAGAGAAGAAGTGATTGGAAACTCATGGAACATTCTGGAAGAGCTTGCTTCTCCACTGTAGAACTTAATTGGAGAAGGACTATTGAGAAGTATGAAAGTACTCCTCTTCCATCATTGGAAGGTCAAACTGAGAATCCCTTTTCTCTTTTCAATACCAAGGATATAGGCTGGATTTTCCTGCTGTGGTGTTTAGGACAGAAAGCAGGAATTGGCAATCTTTTTCTTTTTTGACATTAGATTTCCTTAACACTTCCTTAGCAGCCCCTCAAAGATAAGTTTGGTCTGTTGTTATTGTGGTTGCTTTTTAAAATCATGTAGGAAGAAACTTCTGTCTTAGGGCCCTGTCTGGCTCTCCTTACTCTCCTCCTTTCTCCTGGGGGGGGGGTTACGGCCCAGAGTCGGGGGACATGGGGTAGGGAATTCTAACAAGAATGGCTTCTAAGAGCTTCCACCCTATGGTTCAGCTAGCGAACAAACTGTCTAGAATTCTGACTTGCAGCATTCCATCTAGGCGGGTTTACAACTCAACACTGGAAGCTTCCAGAATTTAGAAAAAAGAAAGAAAGAAAAAGCCCAGAGACCATGTTGGTGTCCTCTTTGTTTATAGACAACAGCAGACAGACGCATTGCCGCAATTATCATGGATGATCCCCCCCCCCCCCCCACTCCCCACGTCTTTAATACATAAGAAAAGGAAACACTGCCATTTGGTAATTCAATCCAATCTCTTGGTTCAGTGCACTGCTCTGCTCATTCTTCATGCTCAGGACAATTTCAGTTTAGTTGGTTGATACGGCTCTCTTTTTGGACTTTTCTTTACGATGACCATACATATTTAAAAAAAAAATAGAGTCACACATTTTAGAAATCGAATTCGGACTTTCTTCTGGCTAAAAATGGTGTTTCACCATTACAAACTTCTGTTCAGGGAACAGGTGTATAGAAGTGTTTTTTTTTTTAAAAAAAATACCAAGATGAACAAGTTGTTTAAGGTCTGATGATTAAGTTCCTCCATCGTCTCTGGCCTGTGGTCTTGGTCTGGATTTGTCTGTCGATCTTCGTCTCTTGTCTGACATGCTCACTGAACATGTGCACAAAGAGCCATGAATTTCTGGTAGCAAATTCAAGAGACGTGCTGTTGCTCAGTTGTGACATTTCAGTCTAAGACAGAAGTAGCAATTAATTCCTTAGAGGTATATCAATTTACTTCCCATAACTAGTCTCTTATCAAAGAGTATTTATTACTTTTTTTGACTTTTGTTCTGTTATATTTATATTTTATTATATTTATATTTACATTGCTTTTGTGGCTATCATTCTGGATTTGTCTGTCTTTTTTAAAAAATACTGTTATTATAAAGGTGGTATACAGAGGGATTACAATTACATGAGTCAGGTAATGAGTACAGGAAATGTACTCATTGTCTGTGTGTGTGTGTGTGTATGTGTGTGAGTGTGCATGTGTGTGTGTGCCATGGTTTATTCATAAGCAGAGAATCATGATTGAGTGTTCTTTTCCTTCTTCCTTTTTTTTTTTTTTTAAATATTGTGCTATGTACTGGTGGCTTACACTTGTAATCCTCGCTATTCAGGAGTCTGAGATCTGAGGATTAAGGTTTGAATCCAGCCAGGGCAGGAAACTGTGAGATTCCTTTCTCCAGCAAACTGCTCAAAAAAAGCTAGAAGTGGTGCTATGGCTCAAGTGGTAGAACACTTTTGCCTTGAGCAAAAGCAGCTCAGGGGTAGGATCCAGGCCCAGGGTTCAAGCCCCAGGGCTGGCAAAAAAAAAAAAAAAAAATCGCAGAATGACCCTTTGGCAGTTTGGAGTCATAAACTCATTTTGTTTCTGGGTCAACAAGGTAAAACATCAAAATGTGGGCAAGTGTGGTGGCTCATGCCTGTAATCTCAGCCATTCGGGCAGCAGAGTCCAGGAGGACAGTGGTTGGAGATCATCCCGGGCAAAATTCATCAAAAAGGCAGACGTGGTGAGTCGAGTCTGTAACCCTAGCTCTGTGGGGGCCAGAGATGGAAGGATTATGGTCTGAGGTTAAGGGGGGGGGCGAAAATAAGAAATAGAGCAAAGAAATAAAAAAGAAGCTAAAGTGGTAGAGTGCTTGCCTAGCAAGAGGGAGACACTGAGTTCAAACCCTAGTGCCACCAGATCAACAAAACAACCTCCACAAACCGGATTTATGAAATATAAAATCAATAACATTATGAATACTACAATAAGGTGGTTCTTTTGTTGGTTGTGGAACTTGAACTCAAGGCCTAGGCACCATCCCTGAGCTCTTCTGTTCAAGCTGGCACTCTTCCGTGTAAGCCACAGTGCTACTTCCAGGTTTCTGGCGGTTTATTGGAGATCAGAGTCTCACGGACTTTGGGCCGGCTTTGAACCGTGATCCTCAGATCTCAGCCTCCTGGGTAGCCGGGATGACAGGTGTGAGCCCCTAGCACCTCATAATGAGCATTTGAGAAAGACAAGGGTCATTATTTGTGGACTCTTGGACTGCAATACTTATCATTCAATTAACAAACTTCAATAAAAGGTAACTGTCACACATTTTCAACGAATAGGTATACATTTTTGTTTCAGGTAACACACACACACTTACACACCTGCAAAATGGAGACAAAATTGTGTGGCAATAATGACTTCAACTTGCAGTCCTCTAATACATTCTGTGGAGCAATGCCTTTCTGTGTTTTAAAATGTTGACTAAACTCACTACATTGATTTTTGTGACATGCTGGAGAGGCTGCTAATCAGATTGAAAACTACTATGATAATGGAAAGGGGAGAGAGCTGTCTTAAAATAGACCCACAAATGTGATACACACAAACAAGTGCTTCCGCAAATATATTTGGAGGTATGTAAGCATCTATTTCTCACTGTAAGAATGTGAGGAGGGGCAGGCTCATGCCTGTCTTCCTAACTACTCAGGAGGTTGAGATCTGAAGATTGTGGTTTGAAGCCAAACTTGGGCAGAGAAGTCCTTGAGTCCAATGAACCATTTTAGTTGATGCATTTCTGTATATGTCCACATCTATCTATCTATGAATCTGTTTATCTATTTATTTATCTTTTTGGTCCGTTGTGGGGCCTGACCTCTGGGCCTGGGCGCTGTCCCTCAGCTCTTCAGCTCAAGGCGAGTGCTCTACCACTTGAGCCACAGCCCCACTTCTGGCTTTTTCTGCTGATGTGGTGCTGAGGAATCGAACCCAGGGCCTCATGCATTTGAGGCAAACACTCTACCACTGAGCCACCTTCCCAGCCCCGAATCAGTATATCTATATACTGTATCTATCATCTAGCTATATATTTACGTACTTATCATCTACTATTTATCCTCTATTTCTGTCTTTACCTATCACCTGTCTGTCTGTCTGTCTGTCTGTCTGTCTATCTATCTATCTATCTATCTATCTATCTATCTATCTATCTATCTATCTATCTATCATCTATTTACATCTCTTTACCTATTATCTATCTATCTATCTATCTATCTGTCTGTCTGTCTGTCTGTCTGTCTGTCTGTCTGTCTGTCTGTCTGTCTGTCTGTCTGTCTTTCTGTATCTATCATCTATCAATTTATCTATCATCTATTTTTTTCTGTCCCTTTAGTTATCATCTGTCTATCTTCTGTCTCTGTGTCTCCGTAGCTATCAATTTATCATCTATATTTGTCTCTTTACCTATCATCAATCAATCAATCAATCAATCTACCCTCTATCTGCCCATCTAGCACGCACCTCTATGTGTCTGTGTATCTATGTATCTACCATCTCTAGCTCTTTGAATTCAGGAGACTCACTCAGGAGGCTCTGGCATTTCTAGCTTGTCATGGTGGCTATGATATGGTTAATGAGCTGGTCTCTTGACTGTGTGGACTCTTTCTCTCTTACTCTTCCACAATAGACTGTTCATGCCTATTAAATGCAAAGGCCCATTGAATAGCCACCTTGAAAAATGTCCTTTCTTCTCTGGCAGGGAAGTGAGGAGCAAGATTTGATTGCAGCCATCTTGTCCCGACAAAGCAAGAAGACAAGCCAAGCCGGGACACTGATACCTTCAAAGGGCAGGGCCATTCATTCGTGCTTGCACAGACCAAGTGGTAGCGGAGAACTCTGAAAGACGAACCTCATGCCAGAAAGTTCTTTCATGCTGCTCAGTGAGAAGTGCTAATGAAGACTAATTTTTCTCCTTTTAGATCATGACAACTGTTAAATTTATTTGCAGTAATAATGAATGAATCAGTTAGGCGAAGGCTTTTTATGTGAAAGATTCAGCGCAATTATTATTATTATTTTTTTCATGTCCGCTGAGGATGACAGCAGAACGCTCTGACTTAAAGGAAGGCTCATAATAAAAATAGCCAGGCTTCAGCTTTTAGGTAATTGGAGACGGCTCTCGAGTGTTCTCGTGCCTTCTGGAAGGGGGGCCTCCAGGCCTGGTTATCTTGAAGAATCTGTACCGGGCTGACTCAAGCTTCGTGCAGTTTGGGATGTCCATCACTGTCATCCCAGTGCTAAGAATAATAACTCACTGAGGAAATAAAGCAAACTGATGATTGTGTATCCCTCTCTCTGAGCTTTTTCTTTTTCTTTTTTGTTCTCAAGGCTAGCGCTCTACCACTTGAGCCACAGCACCACTTCCAGCTTTGGCTGAGGAGTTTATGGAAGATCAGAGTCTCACAGGTTTTCCTGCCCGGACTGGCTTCGAACCGTGATCCTCAGATCTCAGCCTCCTAAGTGGCTGGGATGACAGGCGGGAGCCACCAGTGCCCGGCTGTAGCTTTTCTTATTTGCTAATTTCCTGAGTAAATAAAAGAAACAGAAAAACTTAGCATTTGTATTTGATATGCCCATAAATCACAAGAATAAGTTATACATAAAAATGAAGTCATTTATTAATTGTATTGTCTTTAGGGGCCTGCATGAGGCTATACAACTAGATTTTGAAATTTATTATTATTGTAGTATTGTTTTGCACATGTGCATTAAATTGAGCTTTTTGTTCCTGTCCTGGGGCTTGAACTCTGGGCCTGAGCGCTGTCCCTGAGCTTCTCTTCCTCAAGATGAGCTCTCTACCACTTGAGCCACAGCACCACTTACTTCCAGCTTTTTTTTTTTTTAAGAGTAGTTTATTGGAGATAAGAGACTCAACTCATGCACTTTTCTGTCCATACTGGTTTTGAACTGTGATCCTCAGATCTCAGCCTCCTGAGTAGCTGAGATTACAGGTGTGAGCCACCAGTGCCTGTCTAATATATTTTCATAGATATGAAGGAATCTGTTATGCAAGGTCGTTTTCTTTGATATAAGGCTTAAAACCGAGGGTGCATAGCTGCTAGAAGTAAGTTCGATACCAACCTCCAAGAGCTCCAGATGTTTCCTTTTAGATACAAGCCAAAATGAAATATAGATTTTGCTAAAGCACTCAGCTATTAGCTGAGCGCAGGTGGCTCATGACTGTAATCCCAGTTTCTCAGGAGGTTGAAATCTGAGGATCGAGGTTCGAAGCCAGCCCAGACAGGAAAGTCAATGAGACTCTTATTTCCAATGAACCAGCAAAAAAGTCAGAAGTAGAGCTGTGGCTCAAGTGGTAGAGCACCAGCTCTGAGCACAAAAGCTCAGGGACAGTGCCCAGGCCCTGAGTTCAAGCCCCAGGATTGGCACACCTATGGGCAAACATATACACGCACGTGTGCGTGCACACACACACACACACACACACAGAGCTATGCCTTTAACATGTTAACATTTTCTAGGACTTGCTAGCCAGTTTTTCTCATTTTAAACCACTCCACAAATCCATTTAATGCATCATTCGGTTGACTGAGTGATTAAATTCTCCATGGTTAATCCAAGACTCAAACACCTAGTGCTATGGGGCTTGGTTGTTTTTTTTTTTTTTTTTAATTTTCCCCTTAATGTTTTACTAATTCTTAGTCAATTCGTTCAATTCATTTTCCATTTTCCTGGTGGGAAAGCAAAGCAAAGCTTTTCTCTGCCAACAACATCCCATATTGGATACAGGAGGAAATCAGATCACAGTTGTCCAATCTAAACTCTGGTAGATAATTAGCGCCTCCAAGATCCAAAAGAAACAGGTAATGGTTGCAATTCATGAATTTGTTGCCAGGGTAGATACTTTATAACATACACGTCTCTCTCTAAAGAGAGAAGCTACTTAGAGTGTTGGATGGTAGAATGTTATTTTTTTCCTTCCCATTTAAAGAAAATTGCTATTTACTTTCTGTGTGTGTGGGGGAGGGAGGTTTTTGGCATTCATCTATTTTCTTATTCCACTCCTTTGGGTGTTTCTTGATGATGTTCAGAAAAATGAGGAAGTATGAAATTTCCCCTTAGCCAGGAAGCCTATAGACATGCAAAAGCACACGATTGGTGCTAAATGATGGATCCTCTACATCCAGCTATTATACAGAATATTTTCAATCCTCACGAAGCATGTGAGGGTTCTCATTCATTTGATGTCCAAGTTCTTGTCATTTCCCTTGAAGAGACGAGTAATTGGAGATGTAGGAAATTCTCTGGTGGTGTAGTGGAGAACGTGGCAAACAGAGCAGAGAAAGGAAGGTCCTCCATCTTGTCTCCTAGACTTTGTAGGATATCTCGGGAGGTAAGATGTATCATGACCCCAATTCCTTTTTCCTCTGGTCTGTCCATGTCAGCTGTTCATGATTGCTTTGAATCATCAAACTCTAGGAAGAGTTTGAACCTAGAATTAGCAATCACTTATACTTTGCTCTTTGTCTCTCTGAATCTGAGTAACTTCCTGTAACATTTTTTTCAGCCCATCATTTCCCTGTAAAATACACACACACGCACACACACGCACACACACATGTCATATTTTCTCGATCCACCCATCCATGGAAAAGCACTCTGGCTGTTTCTATAACTTGGCTGTGGTGAATAGTGCAGCAATGAAGATGGGTGTGTTGGTGTCTTCACAGTATCCTGATTTGTCATCTTTGGGATAAATGCCCATAAGTGACATTACAAGGTCTCTTTATGTTAGAGTGTTGCACACTCTTTGTTTTGAAGGATCCTTTGTTAGGAAAAAAATTCTTTCCCAAGACATACATGTGAAGCAGGGTCTGTTTTTATCGTATTTCTGGAGACTTTCCAAGTGGTTATATACAATCTCTGTCTCTGTCTCTCTCACACACACACCTTTTTGGTTGGTCACGGGGCTTGGACTCAGGGACTGGGCACTGTCCCTGAGGTTTTTCCACTCAAGGCTGGTGCTCTGCCATTTTGAGCCACAGCTCTACCTTGGGTTTTCTGGTGGCTCATTGGAGATAAGAGTCTCATGGACTTTGCTGCTCTGACTGGCTTTGAACTGTGATCCTCAGATCTCAGCTTCCTGAATAGCTGGTGATGACAGGCGTGAGCTCCTGCGAACCACAATTCTTTAGACATAGTTTTCCTTCTCTTCTTAACCTTTGTTCTTAGTTATTCCTCCCAAGGTATAATACAGCTTTTTACTTTAAGAGAGACTTCTGTTTGTTTATTTTCTGCTCAGACAAATTAATGTGTCCATATCCTTAGAAAGATACATTTCAAAAATATTTTTTAGTGCATCTTTGTCAGTTTCAGATAAAACCAAGAGAAGGTTTTATTGTAGATTTCACATTGCTTGGTAAAGAAACTTTATGTCCAGGGTTAAATATTTTTTTTTTAAACTAAGGATATAACTTCCTGCTTTGGTAGACATTGCTTTTAGATATCTGGAGAATTTCCTTCTGCGTTATTTCCTTCTCTCCAGAAGGTCCTCATATTGCTTGAAGTTCAAAGCAAGAAAAGAAACAACTTCTGTTCTGTTTTTCCTTTTGCCTTCTTCTTTTAAAACTGACACAATTTTTAATGTCTTGGTAAATGTAAGTAAAATAGGGTGTGAGAAAGAAAGGGAATTGGAGAAGGGCAGGTTGGTGATGTGATTAATTCGAAAATAGTGAAAGAGGAAAAAAAGATATTTTCTAAAATGTATTTGAGCATCTTCAAAGAAAAAAAAAACCTTTTTCCCCTCCCTCAAAACTCTGGTCTCATTTTGTGGTGGTAGATTTCACAGGATAAACTGATTTCCAAATTCAATGCTGGAACAGAAATTTCATCATGTGAAATTTAGTAGCTAATCAAAAGATATTCTACATCAAACCAAAACACTTTACTGTACAATGCCAAAACTGTATTCTATTTTTTCTTTTAGTTTGAAGAAACTCCTGATAGAGTTATTATTTGAACAAACTTCTGGGGGGGGGGGTGGGAAACTGGTATATTTTTCTAGATATAGGAATGTTTTTGTCCTTGGAGACATTTAGTAATATCTGGAGACTTAAAAAAAATGTTTGCATTGTCATTGCAAAGGCATGACAGTTCCATAAATCAGGTCATGAGTGCATTTCTTTTTGGACCATGTCCCCCTTCCCTGTCTCTCTCCCAGTTTTTACCTCCTGTCCCCACCCACGAGTGGTAGAGTTCATTCTCCACATCATGTCCAGTGAGGACCATGGCTGCATTTGTTCAGCCTCTGTCCCTCCATTTCTCTGCCACCCTCCCAAATAAATAACAGATAAGTGAACAAGACTAAAAGAAAAACACAAACACAGCAACAGAGAAGAATTAAAAACAAGAAAAGAAAAATAACAAAACCCCCCTCTTGTTTCCATTTCTAGCATAAACATCATTTGACAAGCATCATTTTATATGATCCTTTGCACATAGCTATTGAGCCCTTGTGATCCTCTCCTAAGAATATCCTCCTTTAGTTTCACTGTGTGAATGTCGAAAGTCCTGTATAAATTTATCAATAATGTCCCAGTGTATTTTTTTTTTTTGTCTTTTACCATCCAGTGTGTTTATTTGTAGATTTACAGGCACATTCTAACTGCCACAAATGAGGTAAACCATGAAGCCTATGTTTCTTTGGGTCTGGCTTACTTCACTTCATATAATTTTCCCCAAGTCTTTCTATTTTGGAGACTTTATTTTATTTTTTGTCTGTCATGGGGGCCTGAACTCTGGGCCTGGGCGCTGTTCAGCTCAAGGCTAGTGCCCTACCACTTGAGCCACAGCACCATTTCTGGCTTTTTTTCTGCTTATGTGGTGCTGAGGTCTTGAACCCAAGGCCTCATGCATGCAAGGCAAGCACTCTACCACTGAGCCACCTTCCCAGCCCTGGAGACATTTTTTGATTGTCATAGTTATGGGTGCTACTTGAATTTGGTGTGTAGCGACCATGAAGAATTGTTCTCCTACATTGCCTTGAACAGCTTTAGCCTATCTACAATAATTAAAACTATCATCAGTTGTTAGCACCAGTGGCACGCACCTGTAATTCTAGCTACCCAGGAGGCTAAAATTTGAGGATTGTGGTTCACAGCCAGCCTGGGCAGATAAGTCCTTGAAATTCTTATCTCCAATTAAGTATCAAAAATATAGAATTGGGAGGAGGGGGTTTGGTTTAAGCAGCAGAGAACCAGCCTTGCCTGAAATTTGTTGATGATCAGTCATTTTAGATGAACAACACTGTCAGTTTCAGGTGAAATATCTCAAGATACATTTTATATTTCTGTGTGTGTGTGTGTGTGTGTGTGTGTGTGTGTGTCCTGAACCATTAGGTTATAGGTCTCACAAGATTTCCCACACATTTAGGAACAAAGGTATTTTCCTACACAACATAATGATCAAACTCAAAAAACTTAAAAAGCGGGGTTCAAGAGATTCGTGTATTCAACATGCTGTAGCTTCTTACTGTCTCCCGAAGCATTTCTAGCTGCTTCCTCCTACCTCCAATCCAAGGACAAATCTGTTTGTAAGGACAATCGCCGATGACAAACTTTACTAGAATCTTCGTCCACAAGTTTTCATATTTGCAGAAGTTGTAAAATGAGAAGAGCCAAGCAGATGGACTCAGATGACAGAGAGATGCTAAAATACTGCTCAAACGGGCCGACAAGTGGCAGATGAATTTTAATAAAGAGAAGGGTGAGATAATGCCGTGTTGGGATTATTTTGCATTCCGATTTCAAAAGCCTTAATTAAATGTCTTAATTTCCTCCTCCCTTCCTTCCTTCCTTTTCTCTCTCTTTTTTTTTCTTTCTCTCCCTTCCTTCCTTCCTTCCTTTCTTTCTTTCTTTTTTTTTAAATGGAAAGTTTCGAACCAAAATGACTTAAGGAACAAGAAGCCAAGAAATCTTTTTTTTCTTTTTTTGGGTCCGGTCGTGGGGCCTGAACTCTGGGCCTGAGCGCTGTCCCTCAGCTCTTCAGCTCAAGGCTAGCGCTCTACCACTTGAGCCACAGCTCCACTTCTGGCTTTTTTCTTTCTGCTTATGTGGTGCTGAGGAATCGAACCCAGGGCCTCAGGCATGCAAGGCAAGCGCTCTACCACTGAGCCACCTTCCCAGCCCAAGAAGCCAAGAAATCTTGACTCAACTACGAATCTATTTGTTCTGGAAATGAACACCAGGAAAAAAAAGAAGGCTGTAGTGTAAACACAGGGACTGTGTCTGGCTGTTTCCAGCTGGTTCTTGGTGCAAAGGATTTTGATATCTAGTAACACAAGTGGGTATGTTTTTCCCCTGGCCAGGAGATGGGTGAGTGGATTCCCACCATGGACCTTGAGAGGTGTGTGGGGAAGATGGAATCAAGGACACCCCTCTGTGGTTTAGGGTAGCTATCCTTCATGTTCCCTGTAGTGGAAGGGTAAGTACTCCCCTCCCTTCCCCTCCCTTCTCTTCCTCTCCCCTTTCTTCCCCACCCTTCCCTTCCCTTACTCCTTCACCCTTTCCCTCCCTTCCCATTTCCTCCCCTCCCCTCTTTGTCCTCCCCTCTCTTCCTCTCCCCTCTTCTCCCTCCACTTTCCTTACAATGGCTTGGATTGCTTGCTTACTTGACTGGTCATCTACCCGTCTGAGTGATACCCTTCCAGCTCTACTTCTTGTTGGTTATTCTGGATACAAAGTCTTAGAGAATAATAAGAATAATTATTATTATTACTTTTGGTCAGCTGTGGGGATTGAACTCAGGGCCTAAGCACTATCCCTGACCCGTTTTTGCTCAAGGCTAACACTCTACGACTTGAGCCACAGCTCCACTTCTGGTTTTCTGGTGGTTCATTGGAGATCAGAGTCTCACAGCCTTTCCTGCCTGAGCTGGCTTTGAACCTCGATCCTCAGATCTCAGCCTCCTGAATAGCTGGGATGACAGGTGTGAGCCATTGGTGCCCAGCTTTTTCTTTTTTGGGGGAGGGGGGTTAGTGGGGGGCGGCTAGATTCAAACTATGGTGTTCTCAGCTTCAGCCTTTTGAGTGGCTCGGATCCTAAGTGTCAGCCGCTGGTGCCTGGCTCAGGAAATCACTTTTTTAAATTAAGCACTCTTCTTTCATCATTTTAGTTAACATATGATGCATCCGTGTATATATTTACTCTCTTAAAACATTATACATGCACATATGTTCTAGCAGAAATGAATTTCTATTTTTTTTTATAGTGGTCCCAACAGCAAATCCCCTCATAAGTGGCAGTTTTCTGGGATTTCAAATATGCCACTGCAAACTCGAATTGATAAATGCATTCTAATTCCGACGTGGAAGGCACTGTCCTTTCTCATAAAAGGGATGGTGAGAAGTGGGTGTCAGCTATCCAGCAGACACACAAATTAATTCAAAGTAGATCGTACACTTCAATGTAAGAGCTAAAATGTTAAAAAAAAAAAGTTGAATGCAAACAGCAGCGTGAGTTTTCATAACCTTGAGTGGCAGTGTGATTTCTTAGTTATGATACCAAACAAGAGAAGCTAAGATTGATCATTGGGACTTGATCAAAATTAAACGTATTTTTTTGCCTTAAGACACACCATCATATGGGGAAAAGATGGGAAGTTTGTCCGTCTACCCTTCAATAGCTATATTTAATTAAAACCCCTTTGCTCTTTCTTTGTTGCTGTTTTGGTTTTCTTTTTGTCTCGTGGGTGGGTTTCTATGTCTCTGGGAGGGTGAGGGGGACACAGAAATGGGGGGACACAGGAGGAAACCAAGGCAGCCGTGGTCCTCACGGGACACCAGGTGGAGAATGAACTCCACCACGCGTGGGTGGGGACGGGAGGGAAAGAGAGGGAGAGAAGGGGGGACACTGTCCAAAATAGAAATGTAGTCATGACCTGACTGATGGAACTATCACCCCCTTTGTACATCATCTTTATCACAACAATAAAAAAATTAAAAAGAGAAAGGAAGAAATGTACTCTCTCCCTGATTCATGGAACTGTCACCATCATCCCTTTATAATAACGATGAAAAAAAATGTAAAACATCAATGACTTTTACTTTTAGGAAATTACCTTTATAATAGCAATAAGTGTTTACAAAAAGGGAAAACAAAGGTTACTTTTACTTTTAGGAGATGCCTTCAAATCGCAAACTTAAAACTATGCCCAGAAGAAGTAAAAATTAAAAAAAGAAAAAGGGACAACATTAAAAAAAAAAAAACCCACAAAAACAAACAAACAAAAATCCTTTGTACAACTAACAAGAGAGAGAACAAGAAGAAAAGAAGAGATAGCATTCTGGGAGTGTTTCCATGGTGTACTGGTCTTCTACCCTGGTGTTAATGGCTCCTCTCCTGGGGTTGTATTCACCTTTCTTCCCACAAGGAGGAAAACTTCACCATTGCTTTCCACCCTTGGCTTCCACGGAGGGCTGTGGGCTTGGAGAGGCACACTGAGAGGATGAGAGCTCTGGGATCATGCTGTGAGTGCTGGTGGCTCATGCCTATAATCCCAGCTACTCAGGAGGCTGAGATTGAGGAGCACAGTTCCAAGCCATCTTGGGTAGGAAAGTCTAGTGTCGTGACAGAGGTAGGCAAAACCTCAATACCTGGTGAATGATGGAAGATAAGAGGCTGGTGTTTTTCTTTTTTGACTAGGCTTCAAAGCCTGTCCTGGCTTATTCGCTTTCTGTATTCCAAAATGAATTCTCTGCACAGCTGGAATGTTTAGTAGCAGCAGGCCTGATAGATTTCTCCACTCCTCGCAGCCTGAGTGGCTGGGTTCCCATTAAACATATCGAATTCAGAGTCGAGGGAGGTCCTACCATCTCAGGCCTACACTCTCAGCTTAATCCACCCCCCCCCCCCTTAAAGCTACTCTTCCAGAGAAATGAATGATACATCCACTGCCACAAATTTTCCACATTGAGCTGTTTATGCATTCTTCAGGAGGGGCTTCTCAGATGGAGCAGAATGAAGAATTTAAGAAAACCGAAGCTTTTAAGAGACAAAACCCAAACCGAGAGACACAGGCACCAGACACACGGAGCCAGGCACCTGCTTAGGTGAATCAAACGGGCAGATTTCAGGCAGGGACAGAAGAGGGCTGTGTGTGCACAGAGACTTTTAGGTCCAGAGCAGAGCAGCTCAGGCACTATGGCTTAGAAAAGACCTTAGGGGGCTGGGAAGGCAGCTCAGTGGTAGAGCACTTGCCTGGCATGCATGAGGCCCTGGGTTCGATTCCTCAGCACCACATAAGCAGAAAAAGCCAGAAGTTCTTATTGTTTATTGGTTTAAATATGATCAACCTCCCATTTTTTCCCATTTTTTTTGAAGTTTAATTTAAAGGGACACCTCTCAGTTTGATGGACTGTATACAGACTGTGCTGAGGGTGAAGAGATACAAACTCATCCATGCCCCAAAAGATTTATTGGAAGACAGAATCATCTTCATAAATACAGCTACAAAGTTCTTAGGAAGATAGAGGGGACTGGCTAGGCTTTCCAAGGCATTTTCTTTCAGTCATTCAAGGCACGAAAGCTAGGCAATGTTCACAGTCATCTGTCGCCTGTCTCTGAACCTGTGGTGGGTAGCTGAGGTACTTCTGATTTTATCCTTCCCATCCCACCTCTCCTGGCTTTACTACCTTCTTTGAGAGACAATTTCCATCACACCCTTTCTGATTTAAGAAATTCTTGCTGGCTGCCAGTGGCTCACGTCTGTCATACCAGCTACTCAGGAGGCTGAGGTCTGAGGATCACGGTTCAAAGCCAGCCCAGGTAGGAAAGTCTGTGAGACTCATCTCCAATGAACCACCAGAAACAGCTGAACGTGGAACTATGGCTGAAGTGGTAGAGTGCTAGCTTTGAGTTAAAAGAGCTTGGGGATACTGCCTAGGCCCTGAGTTCAAGCCTATCACCCCCAAATTTAAAGGTTTTATCTTCATTGTCAGTGCTTTCTGTCTTGAGAGAACGTATTTTAGTGGGAGTGGTGGCTCACATCTGTAATCTTAGCAAATGGGGACAGGAGGATGGTGAGGTAGAGGCCAGCCTAGGTACCTAGCAAGACTGTGTCTTACAAGGAAGGAGTGAGTCAATACATGAGAGAAAGGAGGAAAGGAAGACAGCAAGGAAGGAAAGAAGGAAGGGGAAAGAAGCATGGAAGAAAGAAAACAATGGAAAGGAGAAAAGGGAAGGAAAGAAAGAAAGAAGGAAAGGAAAGAGAAGAAAAAAGAAAAGGAAGGAAAGAAAGATTGAGAGTGAAAGGAAGGAGGGAAGAAGGAAGGAAGGAAAAGAAGAAAAAGAAGAGAGGAGAAGAAAGGAAGGAAAGAAAGGAAGGAAGGAAGGAAAGATGAAAGGTAGGACAGGAGGAATAGAGGAAAGAGGAAGGGGGAAAGGGAAAAAGGAAGAAAAGAAGGGAGGGAGGAGGGAGGAGGAGAGGGAAAGAAGGAAGAGAGGGAGGAGGAGAGGGAAAGAAAGAAGGGAGGGAGGAGGGAGGAGGAGAGGGAAAGAAGGAAGAGAGGGAGGAGGAGAGGGAAAGAAAGAAGGAAGGGAGGAAAGAAGAAGGAAGGGAAGGAAGGAAGGTAAAGGAGGAGGGTCAATTCACAGATGCACACATCTGAAATCGTAAAAGCACTGGACACACGCTGCTCAGGTGTAGCGCATCAAGGCCCGCGTCTGGATCTGCGCTGTTGGTTGCTGGGCGGGCAGGGGACGCCTCCCGCGGCTTCCGCCCCGGGGTCGGGGTGTGGACAGGCCGGAAGCCTTCGGGGTCGGCCCTGGAGGCGCCCTGGTGGAAACGCTGCCCTCCAGCCGTCCAGTCCTGCGCAGGGGGCGCAGTGAGGATGGACCCCAAGGAGGGGACTCCAGACTCCAGCGAGAGGGCAGAGCCGAGCCCCAGGGTCCCCCGGCCCCCCTTCTATGGCAGAAGGTCCACGCTGGCTCGGCGCGGCCCCGCTTGACGGGGCCAATGGCTTGCTTGCTTCCTTTCCTCCTTCCCCTTTTCCTTTCTTTCATTCTTTCCTTCTCTATCTTCCTCCCTTCCTCCCCCCCTTCCTCCTTCTTCTCTCCCTCCCTTCCTTCCTTGCCTTCTTCCCTCCCTCCTTCCTTGATTCCTTCCTTCCCTTTTCCTTTCTTTTTTCTTTCTTTCTCATTTCCTTCCTTCCGTCCCTTCCCTCCTTTTCCTTCATTTTTTTCTTTTTCTTTTTCCTTCCTTCCCTTCTTCCTTCCCTCATTTCATTTCCCTCCCTTTCTCCTTTCCTTTCCTTTCTTTTCCTTCACTTCCCTCCCTCCCTCTTTCCCTCCCTTCTACCTTCCTTCCTTTCTCTTTCCTCCCTCTCTCCCTTTTTCCTTCCTTTTCTTTTCCTTCCTTCTTTCTTTCATTTGTAGTATTTCAAAGTTTTTTTTTTTTATTTTTAAGCCACAATCAGCTCTGCCTTATAAACCTTGGTTCTTCTCTTTCTAATAACTATGCTTTTTTTTTTAAAATTTGCATTTTATTTCAATTACCTTCTATTTTATTTTGTGCTTGTCCCGGGGCTTGAACTCAGGGCCTGGGCGCTGTTCCTGAGCGTCTTGTGCTCAAGGCTGGCGCTCTACTATTTGAGCCACAGCGCCATTTCTGGCTGTTTTTGAGGCAGTTTGTTGGAGATAAGGGTCTCATGGACTTTTATCTGCCTGGGATGACTTTTGAGCCATAATCCTCAGATCTCAGTCTCCTGAGTAGCTAGGAAGACAAGTGTGAACCACCAGTGCCCATGTATTTATTTAAAAAATTTTCTTATCTTTAAGTAGTTGTACAAAGGAATTGCTATTAAACAGTCACTATGAATACGATGCATCTGGGTCAACGTTCTCTCCCTTCCCTCCCCTCCCAGCCCTCCCCTCTCTGTCCTCCATTTTGTAGGCTATGCATTGGATTCTTGATTGCATTTACCTCCTCCCCTCCCACTGGCCCCTCCCCTCCCACTGGCCCCTCCCCTCCTAGTGGCCCCGCCCTTTCATTGGAATCTTGGGGTCAAGGGGAAAGAGGTAGACAAACGAAGAGGAGAAGAGGGGGAGACACAGTCACAAGCTAATTCCTAAGGTCCAGGTAACAGGATGTCAGGATGTAGTAGAAATTATTCCCTCTGCAGGACAGGAAGTCATGGTGTCTTTGGACCAATGACTGTGTCATGTCAAGTACTCAGAATCCTGCCTCTTTGCTCGAACACAGAAGCACGCACGCACACACACACACACGCACACACACACGCACAGAGCAGTTTCCCACTGGCATCAGCCTTTCTCCACACATACCATCCACCTCCTAGGGGGTGCTGGGGACCCCACATCGGTTCTTCTGTGGTCATGAACAATGGAAATGCTCTTTCTTTTTATACTTGTCTAAATGTTCTGTATAGGACTGTATTTTAGCTGACATCACATATGGGCCCGAAGTCCAATATGTGTGTGTGTGTATATATATATATATATTTTCTTCGTCTTCTTCTTTCTCCTCTTCCTCCTTCTCCTCCTCCTTTTTCTTCTTTCCTATTCTTTTTGGTGCCAGTTCTGGGGCTTGAATTCAGGGCTTGGTGCTGTCCCTGAGCTTTTTTGTTCCCTCAAGGATATATCACTTGAGCCGCAGCTCCACTTCTAGCATTTCTTGGAGGGAGGGGGGAGGTCACTGGAAATAAGAGTCTCACAGACTTTCTTTCCTAGGCTGGCTTCAAACAGCAATCCTCAGATCTCAGCCTCCTGAGAAGCTAGGCTTACAGGGGTGAGCCACCAGTGCCTGGCCTGTTACTTTTTTTCTCTTTGTATAAAACCCTTAAAATCCTCCGATTTCAAAATCACTCCATTTTTGCAAATGCCAAATGACTTGAAGAGAAAAAACCCCTCACCGTTGAGAGGCCTTCTGCCCTCGGTGCTTCGGGACAGCCGTCGCTAGAGGGGTGAGTGACGTATCTGAAGGCCTTCTTAGGGTTTTCTCTGCGTGAGCCCAGCCCAGGACGCAGCAGGAGATAAAGCAGCTACGGCTTGTCGGACATTAGTCAATTATCCTAATGAATTTTTTTTTTTTCTTCCCTTCTCTGAAAAGCATGAATTCAGGTTGCTCTCAGAGTTTATGAAGGTGGGCCTCTTGTCTATTTGGAGATGTTAATTGGATTTTTGCCATGTGGATTTCTGGTGTCTGGGGTTTGGGGGGGTCACTGAAAGAGCATGAAGGCCATCTGATGGGGGGGTAAGAAATAGAGAGAAGAACCTTTTTCCCTGCTATCTCCGGACCCATGCTCTCATCACCACAGAATTTGATTAATCTTTTACAACCCGTTTCTCTTCAGATACAAGGAAAATACCAGAAACCATGGTGCCAATGCTGTCATTCCTTTTGAACATGATAGGACCTTTTAGAGGAATGTGAAATAAATTCACACACACACACACACACACACACACACACACACACCACACACACACCACACACACACAGAGGCTGCTTTCTGGATCTTTGAATGTGGGATTCCAGGAAGAAATTGCCTGAGAAATCACAGCTAAACTTGGATAGTTAATTTCCTGGGCAAAACTTTTTAAATTAATTAATTTATTTTTGCATTAGAATTCGTCATGACCTTCAGAGTGGTTTCTAGTCGATGTCTTCCACTAACAGAAGGGAACTATGGAGTGCCCTTACGGAAAGAAGCTGGAGATGGAGGCCCGTGGTTCCCGCCTGTCATCCCAGCTACTCAGGAGGCTGAGATCTGAGGATCGTGGTTCAAAGCCAGCCCAGGCAGGAAAGTCTGTGAGACTCTTCTCTCCAAGGAATTACCAGAAAACCAGAAGTGGAGCTGAGGCTCAAAGTGTTAGAGCACTATCCTTGAGCAGAAGAGCTGATGGTCAGTGCCTAGGCCCTGAGTTCAAGCCCCATGAACAACAAAAAGAAAGAAGAAAAAATAGGAAAGACCAGGACCAGGAGTTAATCAGCAAAACATCTGCAAGTGGCGTTGTGGCTCAAGTAGTAGAGCACCAGCCTTGACTGACAATGCTACACAAGAGTTAAATGCCCTGAGTTCAAGCCACAGTACTCAGAGAGAGAGGGGGGAGGGAGAGAAAGGGAGGAGGGATGGAAAAGCTAGATTTTTGGCATTGCTTAAGTGGTAGAGGACTTGCCTAAGAAGCATGAGGCACTGAGTTCAAACTTTAGTAATACCACAATAAAAGAAGGAGGAGGAGAAGGAAAAGGAAGAGGGGGAAGAGGAAGAGGAAGTAGAGGAGGAGGAAGAGGAGGAGGAGAAAGTGGTAGAGAGAAGAGGAGGAAGAAGAGGAGGAGGGGGGAGAGGAGGAGGAGGAGGAGGAAGGCCCTGTAGCCTATTTGTTCGGCTAGGGTTCTGGAGGGGAGGGCAAAAACCCTACATTGGTTAATATTAAGAGTCAACAGAAGCGAGATTCTTCTAGCATGATTGCAGGGCTGGTAGTGTAGCAGGGGACAGGGCCTGGCCTTGATCACATGGAGGAGGAAGTCAGACTCTTGGGCTCTGAGCCCAATTCCAGGGATCACAGGCGTGTGGAATACGCACGTGACAACTCCTGCACACCCGTGTCCCACCTTGTATCAAATATTTATTCTCCCTTCCTCCCTGACCGGGTGCCCCATGGTGCTCGGAGACCCCATCACTGCCAGGCGGACGAAGACAATGGTTCTCCACAAAATGCTGATTGTCAGAGAAGCAGGTGCAGCCCTACCTGCGCATTACGTAAATACGCCCAACCCCAGGCCAACAATGGGAAAGAGGAGGCAGCCATGCGCAATCATGAAACAAGTGTGTCTGACAAAAACGAATAAAAGCCACAACCCCTCCCCAGCCCTCCTTTATGAGCGTTTGACCAGCTAATCATTCCTTTTAAATTCTTTGGTGCCAGTCCTGGGGCTTGAACTCAGGGCCTGGGCGCTGTCCCTGAGCTTCTTCTTGCTCAATGCTGGAATCTCCCACTTGAGCCACAGCGCCACTTCTGTTTTCTTCTGTGTCTGTGGTACTGAGGAATTGAACCCAGGGCTTCAGGCATGCTAGGCTACCACTGAGCCACCTGCCCAGCCTTCATTGCTATTTCTACAGCCAGTGAGAAGGCATGCAGGTGGAATAGCAGGTTGGTGAATTCTCTGCTCAGAAGACGATCCTGCCCAATGCAGTAGAAACTATCTTGGGGGATGTATTTTAGGATTATCTCACTTTAGAGATTTGATCCTTTTTTGATACAAACTTGAGATTGTCTTCCTTCCTTCCTTCTTCTCCCTCCCTCTCTCTTTCTCTTCCTTTTTCTTTCTTTCCTTCCTTCTCTCTTTCTCTTTCTCTTTCCTTCCTTCTTTCTCTTTCCTTCCTTCTCTTTCTCTTTTTTTCTTTCCTTCTCTTTCTCTTTCCTTCCTTCCTCTTTCTCTTTCCTTCCTTCCTTTCTCTTTCTTTCCTTCTCTCTTTCTTTCTCTCTTTCCTTTCCTTCCTTCCTTCCTTTCTTTCTTTCTTTCTTTCTTTCTTTCTTTCTTTCTTTCTTTCTTTCTTTCTTTCTTTCTTTCTTTCTTTCTTTCTTTCTTTCTTTCTTTCTTTCTTTCTTTCTTTCTTTCCTTGAGCTCAGGTCCTGGGTGCTGTCCCTGAGCTGCTTTTGCTCAAGGCTTGCACTCTACCACTTGAGCCACAGTGCCACTCCCAGCTTTTTCTGTGCTTCATTGGAGATCAGAGTCTCACAGACTTTCCTGACAGGGTTGGCTTTGAACTATGATCTTCAGATCTCAACCTCCTGAGTAGTTGGGATGACAGGCATGAGTCACAGATGCCTAGCTAAACTTGAGATTCTCTCTGTCTGTCTCTCTGTCTGTCTCTCTCATCCTTTGTCTTTCTGCCAGTCCTGGGTCTTGAACTCAGGACCTGGGCGCTGTTGCTGAGCTCTTCTGCTCAAGGCTACTGTTCTACCACTTGAGCCACATTTCCAGTTCTGGCATTTTGGTGATTAATTGGAAATAAGAGTCCTGTGGACTTTCCAGCCTAGGCTGGCTTCAAACCTTGATCCTCAGATCTTAGTCTCCTGTGTAGCTAAGATGATAGACGTGAGCCACCAGTGCTCAGCCACAAACCTGTTTAAAACTCAAAGTTTTGCTAACATATTTAAGGTAAGGTAGCACTGAATTCTTTTTCTTTTGTGACTACTGTAGGAATTTGCCAAACCTTTCATTCGCTAGCCAGTCAATGACTGATCTGGGCAGTTTGGAGACTCTCATCATATGCCCACATTTTCTGTGCTAACTGAGGATCCTGCAATTCTATTCTATTCTGGAACTATCTACCTGGAGTTAGTGTCAGATTCTTTAGTCCCACACAAACTCCTACATTTCAGATGCAAAGTATTTACCATATGTTACTTATTCGTGGTTTGTGCTGAAGATGAAAACTTGAGTGCTTTCCAGCAACCTGCATCTACTGAGGCTGCACAGAAGATTCTTTAATTTTCTATAATTTTTGTGTGTGTGAGAGTCGTGGGTCTTGAACTCAGGGCTTGGGCGCTGTCTCTGAGCTCTTTCATTCAAGGCTGGTGCTCTACCACTTGAGCCACAGCTCCACTTCTGGTTTTCTGGTGGTTTCATTGGAGATAAGAGTCCCATGGACTTTCCTGCCCCTGCTGGCTTTGAATCTCAATCCTCAGATCTCAGCCTCCTGAGGAGCTGGGATGACAGGTGTGAGCCACTGGTGTCCGGCTTAAAATCTATTCTTTAAAAAATTGTTATGATTAAGGTGGTAGACATAAGACAGGTCATGAGTCCATTTCCTTTTGGACCATGTCCCCCCCTTCCCTCTCTCTCTCCCAGTTTTCCCCTCCCGTCCCCACCCACGAGTGGTAGAGTTCATTCTCCACATGAGGACCATGGCTGCCTTGGTTCACCCTCTGTCCCTTCATTTCTGAGCCCCCCTCACCCTCCCAGAGATAAACTTCCATCCAAAAGGTTCAGAAAGCAAAAACAACTACAAAGGAGAAAAACAAAAAGCAAGAGCAAAATTACAATTCCATGTGCTGGAATTCATTTCAATAAATACAATTTCGTATGGTCATCTGCACATAGCCATTGAGCCTCTGATCCTCTCCCAAGAACATCCTCCTCCAGTCTCACTGTGTGACTGTCCAGAGTCCTGCTTAATTCATCATGTCCTAGGGTATATTTTTGTCTTTTACCATCCAGTGTGTTTATCTGGAGATTGAAAGGATAGGCACATTCTAGTTACCACGAATGAGGGAAACAATGCAACCTATGTTTCTTTGAGTCTGGCTTCGCTTAATGTAATTTTTCCAAGTCTCTCCATTTCCTTATGAATAGTGCGATATCATTCTTTCTGATGGGAGCATAGGATTTCATTGTGTATACATCCTACACTTTTTTTTTTTTTTTTGTGGAATATATACCGGGGTGTGCACCTGAATCTTTGGGCCTCTCCGTATTTAGGGATTGCTGGGGCATTGGATATGTGTCTGAAAATACAGAAAGTACATTTATGGAAATTTATTCCTTAATTTCCACAATTAACCCAAATCATTTTCTCCTAAATTAAAAATTAGAAATGTGCATGCTTATGTAACAATTCACATACATATTATGTGTAGTATATCCTGTCATATGTAATATATATCTTAATATATATTATACATGTCTGAATATATGTTATGTACGTTAAATATAAATGATCAATATAACTAATATAGGCATTTATATATTGTTATATTATAAATTAATTATAAATTCTACTTATAACGATAAAATTATAATTATAAATATATAAAGATAATAAATTTATATATTATATTGTTATATCTTATTACATGATATATGCTCTATAATATGTAGTTATATAATATAGAAATATAAATTATATAAATATACTATCTTATATATACTTACCTTGCCCTATTATAGATTTTTTTCCCTTGCGCCTTACCTATGAGAAAAGAAATTTAAAACCCATTTTAATTTTACTTCAATTGTTTTCAAATGGGAGATGTAGTCACACGGTTAAAGTATTAAGGAGCTAGGCCTGTGGCTCATGCTTGTAGTCTTGGCTACTCAGGAGGCTGAGATCTGAGGAATGTGGTTCAAAGCCTGCTCAGGCAGGGAAGTTTGTGAGACTCTTATCTTCAATTCTCGGGCAAATAGCCAGGAGTGGTATCCAAAATCACCTTCCCTCAGATCTCATTCTCCTGAATAGCTAGGATTAGAGGCAGGAGCCACTGCCTCTAGGGTTGCTGGGAAAATTCCCTTTCCACGAGTTGTAAAGGTCGCTATTTCCTCCACCACTGTGCGAGTTGCTCTCATCAGCTTTGCCAATCATCTGCCTAAAGCAGTTCTTGTAGGTATATTGAATTTGTCTTTTCTTTGTATGACCAAAGAGAACCATTCTGTGACATTTAACGACTGTGTTTGTTTCCATTAGGTGAAATCACTCTCATATGGCTGTGTGAGCACAAGCAGAGAATGGACCTTTGGCATTCATTGTCCACCTCTACATTTATTGGCGTAATTTCTATATTTCTCATATTTATTGGGATACGTTCTATAGCTCTCCAGGGGAGGGGGAGAAAAGCACTTCCTAGGTTTGTTGCTGTGTGCGTTTTCTGTCGTGTCTGAGATCCTGTCATTTGCCTCGTTGGATGTAATGTGTAACAGGTGTAAAGTCTGAATAGATGAATGAATGAATGAATGTCTGAATGAATTCTGGAATCCCAGGAGAGTTGGCTCACACACTAGCGCCCACTGCTGCCAGGCAGGAGTCTGAGGACGGAGAGGAAAGGTGGTCTGACCTTTGGGGGGGGGGGGGGAATGTGACTTCTGTTTTTGTGGTGGGGTTCAGGAGGCCTATCAGAGTTCTTAGGATATATACATGATACATTAAGTGGTCAACTCCCAATCAGTTTTGTTCACTGATTGATGGACACGCTAATTGTATGCCATACCTCCCCTTCCTCCTCCTCCTTTTTCTTTCTTCCTCCTGTAGAACGACACATCCATGGGGTCCTAGGAGCACATCTTTGTTTTGTGGCACTGGGGACTAAACCCAAGACGGAGTGCATTCTGGGAAAGTGTTCTACCACCGAGCCACACACTCCCCAGCCCACGCACTAGCCAAGTTTTACTTTTGGAGATAAGCTCGTCCTTTGTGGCCCAGGCTGGCCTTGAACTCATTCATGATCTTCCTGTCTCAGCCTCCTGAGTACTGGGACTGCAGGTGCGTACTATGAGGCTGGGCCTCAGTTTTATCCTGATCAGGAACTAGACTGTAGGAATTCCTTTTCTCTTACAGTCCTGTTTTTTCCCCTCCCCTTTTATCTTCTTGTCTTTCTTTTTAGTACTAGAATATCTTTTAGAAAGTCTGAAAAGAGTCAGAAAGGTACAGGCTAGAGTTTGAAATGGAGGACAGCCTAATTTCAAAGCCCATGTTCTTACAAGAGCCAATAAAGGACATGTTGAGATCTAAAATCTAGGACCAGCTCCCTTCAAAGGCTAGCTTCTTATCCAGTCTGACATACATCCCGTCAGGAGCACGCTTCGATTTAATTGGATTACTATTTCATTTAAAAATACAAGTATTTTACATGTGAGACTCTGCTCCTCACCATGCCTCCATTCTCCCTGGGGTGAGTGTGTACAAGGATGACAAAGCACAAGGGAACAAGGGACAAGTGCAGAAATCAAAGGAGAAAAGTCTTGAAATCCAGCTTCTCAACATCCAACATGGAAAATAGAATCGAGACTTGAGCTTCACTGAAAAATACAAATAAAGCATTTCATTTGACCCTCACCCAATAGGTAAAACTGGATGTCAAATGGGCCACCTCGAAACATCTGTACCAGAAGACAGGAAGATTTCTTCCCCTTTTAATTCTGAGGGTATGACATCAGAAGTTAAAAAGACAACGTCTTTTTGGTCATAGTCGTGACCATTCAAACAGGCGTTGGGTCATATCTCAATGTGGCTTTAATCTACATTCCCTTATGAATAGTGATATTAGGGATTATCTCTTACTGCTATGGCTAAAGTGTATGTTTTTTCTTGAGAAATACTTAGCTTCTTAGCCCTTTTTAAAAAGTAGGTTTTGGGGCTGGGAAGGTGGCTCAGTGGTAGAGTGCTTGCCTAGCATGCATGAAGTCCTGGGTTCGATTCCTCAGTACCACATAACACAGAACAAGCTGGAAGTGGCGCCGTGGCTCCAGTGGTAGAGTTCAAGCCCCAGGACTGGCAAAAAAGTAGATTTCATACTATTATTATTATAATTATAATTATTATTATTCTGGCTTTTTTGCTGGTTAACTGAAGATAAAAGTCACTTGGATTTGTCTGTCTGGGCTGATTTGGAACATGATCTTCAGTCCTTAAGACTTCTGAAAAGCTGGAACTATGGTCATGAACCAAGAAAGCCCAACTTACTCCCAGAGAACTTTGTGTTTTTATATGGAAACACTATTGTTTCTGTTTGTGGTGATGCTGTACTCTCTCTCTCTCTCTTTCTCTCTGTTGATCATGGGGTTTGAACTCAGGATCTGGGTGCTGTCCCTGAGCTCTTTTGCTCAAGGCTAGCACTCTACCACTTTGAAGCATAGCTCCATGATTGGTTTTCTGGTGGTTCATTGGAGATACGAGTCTCACAGACTCTCCTGCCTGGGCTGGCTTCCAACTGTGATCCTTAGATCTTAGCCTCTTGAGTTCACAGGATTGCAGGGTGCTACCAGTTTCCTGGCATTGTGTTTACTTTTCTAAGAACTGTATTATTGAAATCATTTCTTAGATTTTATTGAAGACTTTTACAACTACATTCATCCACAAAATTTGCCTTTGATACATTTAAAAAAAGTAGACATATATATTTTAGGAATAAACTCAGAGTAGAATTACCGGATGCAAGTATAGGTGCATATTCTACCTTTAGGAAGAACTGCCAAATAGTTATTTATAGTGATTGTACCACATAATCACCACCAGAAGTGCATAGAAACACCAGGTACTCTTCTCCCAAATTTGGTATCTAAAGGTATCAAATTTAGCTATTTTTGTATACACAGAGACATTTTAGAGCAAAGCAAAAAGGCTTCTTATTTTCTACAACATGACATATTTGGTGAAAAACAGCACTAGCATTAAGTATTTTAGAAATAAAGTAAATGTTATAAAAATCAGCCAGGTGACCATGGCTCATGCCTGTAATCCTAGCTACCCAGTAGGCTGAGGATTATGGTTCAAAGCCAGCCAAGTCAGGTAAGCCCATGAAACTTTTCTCTCCAATGGATGACTAAAAAAAGTCTGGAAGTGGAGTTGTGGCTCAAGTGGTAGAGCATTAACCTTGAGAACAAATGCTCAGGAACAGCTCCCAGGCCCTGAGTTCAAGCCCCAGGACCAGCACACACATGAACCCCTCCTCCCCACACCATCAATGCACTCCTTTGAGATTTGTAAGAAAAAACACAGAGGAAATTCTTAATAGGCGAATGCAAAAACTTCAACTTACTCAGAGAGAAAGAGGAGTTTGGAAAGCTAATTAGGTTTTCAGAGGAACTTGAATCATTTATATCTTTAAAAATGTACTCAGTACATGGATGTGGGCAAAGACAGCTTCTGACACAGACAATCCAGACAAAGGGCTAGAACATGACTTTTGACCTCTATCTTCATTGTTGACATAGAGATATCAAATAAATCTTATGTGTATAATGGGATTATAGATTTGGAGATTCAGCCTCCGTAGCTATATTTACACTGTTGGCTGATACCTGTTGATTTTTTTAAAGGACTACATTAAAATCATAATGTAAAACGGTCATCAACTTAGTTTGAGATGTGGGTAGAATAAAAAATGAACAGCCCAGCAGTTCTTTTTATGTTGAGCTTTGGGCCTGCCTCTTTAAAATCAATTGAGAAATAAGTAGGATACTTTTTTAAAAAATAAAGGTCAGTAATTCGACCTCCTGCTAAAAACTGCTAAAAACTTCCAGACATGTTGGATGCAAGACTTTCTTTTCCCTCCCTCCCTCCCTCCCTCCCTCCCTTCCTTCCTTCCTTCCTGTCTTTCTCAAAAATCTGTTTGCTTATTTGTGTAAACATTGCTTTTTTAATTAGAAAAAAAGTTCTTTCCACTTTGAGTCAGTGCTCAGAAATTTGTCAAAAGCAAAACACTGGGAAATGGATATTGTTTTCACAGTGCCTTTAATATTGTATACACACTGTAAGCTGATGGAAATAAAGATCTCATGGATGTGTTTATATTGGTTTTAGCCCACTTAAGATACATTTATCCTTTAGCTTTTCTGTAGGTCTAAACCATACCCAGTGGACCACACACAAACTCTTGGGATGATTATTTTATAGTAAGTTTTCTTTTTAAGAAAAAGAAAGCAAACTGACTCCTTAAATTGCTTTTTATTTGAGGGGGGGGGCAGAAATTGTTACAGGAAGAGGGAGTGTATTTTGATCAAATCATTTCACTGTGTCCTATTTATTCTCATGTACCTTGTATGTGGGCCTGTTTGTTCAGAACGCCAGTTCTTACCCTATGGCCCAACAATATCACTCCTGGCATTTATCCAATAGAACACAAACAAGTTTACAGTAAAGCCATCAGCACAACCATGTTCACTGCAGCACAATTCAACATAGCCAAGGTATAGAATCAGCCCAGATGCCTCTTCATGGATGAATGGATCAAGAAAATGTAATACACACACACACACACACACACACACACACACACACACACACACACACACACACACCCACCAGAATTTTACTCATCTATGAGAAAGAATGACATTGCTCCATTCCTAAGGAAATGGAAACACTTGGAAAAAGTTTTATGAGTGAAATAAGTCGGACCCAGAGAAACAAAGGTTACACATTTTCTCTCATTTGTGGGAGCTAGAATGTGCCTATAAATCTACAAATAAACACACAGGGTGGTATGAAAGTGGTTACAGATGAATTGGCTGAAGTATAGTGGACTCTATGGAGAGTTTAAATAGTGTAATCTTTAAGAAAGATGAAGTGAAAGCCCAGTAAAGTACCTGAAATGGGTACTTGAAGAGGGGAGGGGAGGGTCATAAAGAGAGGGGTGGATGAAGAAGGGGGTGGGGGTGGGGGTGGGAATGCATCAAGAATTCATTGTGTAGACTACAAAACTAAGCAAAGGAAGGGAAGGGTGGGTTGAAGGACAGTGGAATGTTGAAGGGGTGACACTGGTCTAGGGGTACTGTATTCGTAAACTGCTTTATGTGGCACTTCCTGTGTACAACTACTTAAGGATAATTGCAAAAAATTTAAAAATAAATAAAACTAAATTAAAAAAATCAGAATGCCAGTTCTCTCAGATATGGAGGACTGCTCAAGGGTAAAGCACCAGCCAAGCAAGAGCACGAGGTTCTGAGTTCAAGTCCCAGTATCAGCACACATAAAAGAAGAACCCTGGTTCTCTCTAACATCAACATGCTCCTTTTACCCCACAGTACCCATAAAAACATCTTAGAAAGTACCAATATTACTGCCCCAAACATGATTATTCACCATAGCTCAATGTGTTTTCAAAAAATTCTTGTTAAGTATGACTCTAGTTGTCAATTCTTGTACATTAAAATCACATGGACTAGTCCCTCTAGGTGCTTACAGTACGAGATCAATATGCAGTGAAGTTCATTTGCTTCATTTAGCTATTTTTAGAGTCAGCTTTCAAAAATTGTTTTATAATTATGTAAAATGTGTATAAGCAAGTCTGAAGCACAAAGTATATTTAGAAAAGTCTAGCTTTTTATTTTAGATTCCTGCACTGTTACCTTCTTATGCCCAATGGCAAATATTAAAGACATTTCATAGTTTCTCTTTCAATTTTCCTCTCTCTGTCTATTAGGGGTTGAACTCAGGACCTTGCATGTACTCTACTGGTTAAGCTATGCCAGTCCGTTTTGCTTTTCCTTGGATTCTTTTTTTAAAATTTAATTTTTTTGTAAAGGCAATGTACAGAGGTGTTACAGGTAATGAATACATTCTTTTCTTTTCTTTTCTTTTTTTGGTTGGTCGTGGGGCTTGAACTCTGGGCTTGGGTGCTGTCCCTGCGCTCTTCAGCTCAAGGCAAGCACTCTACCGCTTGAGCCTCAGCGCCACTTCCGGTTTTCTAGTGGTTTTTATTGAAGATAAGGGTCTCACGGACTTTCCTACCTGGGCTGGCTTTGAACCAGGATCCTCAGATCTCAGCCTCCTGAGTAGCTAGGATTATAGGCCTGAGCCATCAGGTGCCCCGGCTAGTACATTTCTTTTCGAACAGTGTCACTCCCTTATTTTCTCTCGGTTTTTCCCTCCCTCCTCACCCCTCCAAGTTGTGTAGTTAATTTCCAACACCAGGTCCAGTGTCACTGCTGGATTAGTTCACCCTTTGTCCCACCCTTTCTGTACTTCTCCTTCCCCTCCCCAAATCAGATAAACTTACTTACACGTCACAGGGAAAAACAGAAAACCAAACTGTTCAATAGCTAACTTTGTCTGGGTTGACCTTGGATTAAGATCCTCTGGTCTCTGCCTCCTGATTTATGGAACTACAGGCATGTTGACACATGCCTGACCTGTCCTTTTTAGTTTTTAACTATAAGAAAGATACATTTCTATTCATAGTTATACCTCCATTTATAGCAGGAGCTTATATATATATATATATATGTACATATATGTTATATGTATATTTTATATATATAGTTTTTCTTCCCAATTTACTTAAAAACAGAAAATTGAAGGCCCTCTCATAATAGATTGTAGAGATAGTTAGCTCACCTGTGCTTAGAGTTGTGGCTAATGTCTTGGTGTAAATATTACTAGACATACAGACTACTGTAAGCTCTTGAGAGGACAGTACTAGTTTGTACTGTTGTGACTGAACTCAGTGAGAAACACAGACGCCACATTTTGGGGGGTTCAATTGGGAGTTATTGGAGAGCTGGCATCTGCAGGTGGACTCCTGTCTCAAAGACCAGCAGCTCCTTAAATATACCTAACACTGTTAGAAAACAGAGCCATGGTAGTAGCAAAGCAAAAAAAGAGTAGCAAAACAATACCAACAAGTCAGAACCGCACCTGAGCTGGTCTGGGCCTAAATAGGGCCAGAGTCAGGGTAACAGGAAACTCAAGTGTCTCTCCAGTTGAAGGCATAAGACTGACAGGTTCAGTAACCTATCATCCAAGTCTCTACCCCTGCCTCTAGGAATTCAGGCATGCCCATCACCTGGGAGGTGGGACTTCCTCCACCATGAAGACAAGATGGTGCCAGTTAAACCCAGTACTCTATCATCCACCACATAGCCAAGATGGTGCTGGTTAGGTCCTTATTTTAATATTTATCAGGAACAGCACAAACAAGTAGCTTGAGGTAAATGGCTATTTCTGAATGAACCAAGTTGTTTGGGCCTCTGTGTATAACAAATGGAACTTCAAAATATTTCTTTTGGTATGATATGAAAAAAAAATGACTGTCTCTTCAGGGTGCTGACCGATGAGAGCATCGAAGGGTACTGAGTTCTCAGTATTTTCGTGATTATGAATAGTGCTGGTGGATTTTTGTTTTCAGACCCTTGGCCCAAAGTCTCATTAGGTCCAGGCACTGAGCCCGCTATGCCAAACAAAAGAGATAGGGTGGTTGGGTGCTGGTGGCTCACGTTTGTAATCCTTGCTATTCAGGAGGCTGAGAGCTGAGGATTATAGTTCGAAGCCAGCCTAGGCAGAAATGTCTGTGAGATTCTTATCTCCAATAAATGCTTCAGAAAAAGTTGGAGGTGGTGCTGTGGCTCAAGTGGTCCAGTGCTAACCTTGAGCACAAAGAGGCTCAGGGACAGCACCCAGGCCCTGAGTTCAAGCCCAAGAACAGAAAAAAACAAACAAAAACCAACAACAGAAAAAGAGGGGTGGTGAAGGGCATCAATAGGCAGACAGCACTTCCGAGCCTCTTCAGCATCTTCAGGGTGTAGACATTGGCTTCAGGTTAAATAGGGAGAATTTGGGGGCAGGCAGTGAGAAAAGTGAGCTGAAATACAACAGCTCCAGCTCACGGTTGTGGCCTGGTAGAACCTGAGCTTAGTCTTTGTCCCAGAGGAGTTCAGGATGTTAGAAATAGCTTTGGATGTTGGGGGATCACATAGGAATAAGGACACCAATTGGAAAGGAACTCTGCAAGGCAAAGTTTACCCCCAGCCTAAACTCTGGCCAGCAAGCACACAGAGATCAGGCAGGCTGCTCCCTTATATATACCTGATACAGCAGGCCCCACCCCTCTGCTCCAATTGGCTGAGCTCAGGTTCACAATCTTCTTAGGATTGGTTAGTGTGAATAGGTAAGATGAATTTACCTAACGTTATCCCTAATGCAGCAGGCCCCGCCCCTCCGCTCCCATTGGCTGAACTCAGGCTCACAGTCTGCAGGAAGATGTGGCTTAATTATCAGGATGTAATTAAAACTCAAGGAGTTTCTAACAGGATGTCTTAATTAAAGCGTGGCAGGTAAAGGATGTAAACTCTTGCTTGGCTTTTTCACTTCAGGCAAGAGAGAGACTTGAGCCACAGCTCCACTTCCAGCTTCTACCTGGTTCATTTGCTGACTCATGGATTTTCCTGCCTGGGCTGGCTTTGAACCGTGATCCTCAGATCTCAGCCTCCTGAGTAGCGAGGATGACAGGCGTGAGCCACTGGTGCCCAGCTAACTTTTGTAGCTTTTTAATCTCAAAGGATCAAAGAGAATATTCCTTTTATGACCATCCCAGAAAGAACAATTATGAGAAGCAAAGTCATCCCTCGGATTGACCTTACTGCCAAGTCTGAGTCCCAGTTTTGAACCAACAAGGGAACAGGATGGTTCATTACAGTCCTACTGCTGAAACAGAAGCAGAGAGTCCGACCCAATGCGCATGGGCAAGAAGGGTAGCTCTCCAGGGTTTTCCCTTGGGATAATCTTAGGAAGGCAGTGCTTGGGAGCAAAATGCTGAGTGCTCCCCGACTTTAGAAGGTCTGCCTTGTGGACGCAGGCACTGGTGGCTCACCCCCGTAACCTTGGGAGGCTGAGATCTGGGGATCGTGGGTGGAAGCCAGCAGAAGTCGAAACATCTGTGAGACTCTTATCTCCATGAACCAGCAAAAAGCCAGAAGTGGAAGTGTGACTCCCGTGGTAGAGCACCAGCCTTGGGGTGAGAAAACCAAATAAGTGCGCTAGGTTCTGAGTTCCAATTCCGGGAGGAATATAGCTATACCTTCTTCCCTAGCCTCAAGAATAGGACATCTGCATCCTTCTCAAAACTTTCAGATTTTTTTTTTCTTTTAAAGGACATTTGTGCTCACTGGCAAAATTAACGAGCTGAACTCTTATAGTCATGAAATGAAATGAAATCTGTTTGTTTATTTCAGGCAAGCCACGTTGCCAACATCTGTGTTGGGCTGGGATGTGATCTTCTTAATGAGCCATCTAAGAGTCACTGGAATCAGTTGAAATAATAGAATCTTCTCGTCTCCAGTCAGTGTGTTGACAAAGAAACAAAAAGGAATTGTAGGGTAAACATAGGGCACCATTACACAAAGAGAGTAGTTAAAAAATAATCAAAACACAGAGCAAACCAGAAGAATGCCTACAAGCCAGCAGACAATGTTAAGTGCTTTTCCAATTAAATCTTTTGCTTACCCATATGGAGACACTAAACTCCTTTTTCATTGTTGAAAATCAATTCCAAAAGGCTGTCCTCAAATTACCTTAAAGTATCTCCTCAAAGTTATTAATACAAGATTTCTTTAAGAGGATTCCCTTGGTCTGACTCCTTGGGTTTGCTTCTAATGAGTCCTCTTAAAAAATAGCTTGAAATCACTTTGTTTTGACTGGTAAACCTTTTTTTTTTCTTTGCAGGAGTGTTCTGACTTTGTATTTCATAAATCTATAAGAGAAGTTGGTTTGCTGAAGTTGGCAATGCCAAAAAAAAAAAAGCTTCTACAATGTGTCATTGCTGGGAGTTTTTTTCAATAACATTACACAGTGGCTTGAGAAAAACTCATGCTTACGCCTGTCATCCTAACTACTCAGGAAGCTGGGATCTGAGGATCATGGTTGGAAGCCAGCCAGGGCAGGAAAGTCTGTGAGACTCTTATCTTCAATGAACCACCAGAAAACAGGAAGTGGTGCTGTGGATCAAAGCGGTGGAGCGCCAGCCTTGAGTGAAAGAGCTGAGGGACAGTGCCCAGGCCCTGAGTTCAAGCCCAGGGACCGGCAGAAAAAAGAAAACCCCAACATTTTGGCTGTTAATTTTTGGCTACTACTCAATAGACATTAAGTCCTATTTTCTTATCCCTATCTATTTTTACTTGTGATCTGAAAGGACAAAGGAGATATTGTTTTTACTAGTAATAATTGTATACATGAAAACAATGAAGCCTTATCTTCTAATCATAGATACTTCTAGAATTATAACATGTTGTACACTGGGCTGGCCAATCTTTTTTGGGGGGGGCGCTGGGGTAGGGAGTCCTGGGGTTTGAACTCAGGGCCTGGGTGTTGTCCCTAAGCTTCTTTGTGCTCAAGGCTGGTGCTCTAGCCCTTGAGCTACCACTTCCAGTATTTTCTGAGTAGTTGATTGGAGATAAGAGTCTCATGGGCTTTCCTGCCCAGATTGGCTTTGAACTACGATCCTCAGATCTCAGCCTCCTGAATAGCCAGGATGATGGGTGTGAGCCACTGGTGCCCAGCTCACAGATTATTTTTAATTTCCTGAGGAAGTATTTCTCAGGATGCCAAAGAGAATAAGGCATGATTAAAAAAAAAAACCTAGCCCAGAGCTTCTGAACAGCTTCTTTCTTTTCCTGTTCCCTCACTGAAAATCTTTATTAGCAAGCACTTTTAAGTCTGAAGGCCAGAAACTAGGCAATGAATAAAAAGAATCACTTACTGTGTTGTGATACTGATGTAATATTTCCCTACTTTGCATCTCTATACAACATACGCATGTACATAAATATTATTTAGGTGTCCATAAGACACTAATGTTTCTCTCTCTTTTACCTTCTGTATTTTGTCATTATTTTTACTTTGTTTTGGGTGTGTGGGTTGTGGGACTTGAACTCTGGGCCTGGGCGCTGTCCCTCAGCTCTTCAGCTCAAGGCTAGCGCTCTACCACTTGAGCTACAGTGCCACTTCCGGTTTTCTAAGTGGTTCATTAGAGATGAGACTCACAGACTTTCCTGCCCAGGCTGGCTTTGAATGGTGATCCTCAGATCTCAGCCTCCTGAGTAGCTGGGATGTCAGACGTGAGCCACTGGCGCCTGTCTTTACTTGTTGTTTTTAACTCCATCGTTTTACTTTATCCAACATCTCCAGGAAATATGGTAAATTCAGTATTTTTTTTTCTTTTTCTTTTGGCAATAGGGATATAGTTTAAAGAGAATCAGTTTGGAGGCTGTTATTGGTTGTGGGTTTATTCAGTTTTTTTTTTGTGTATTTCAGGATGAAGACTTGAACTCAGGGCCTTGAGCTCTCTTGCTCTGCTATTTTCTCAAGGCTGGTATGCTACCACTCAAAACACACCTTTACTTCTGGATTTCTGCTGGTTAACTGCAGAAACTGTAAGACTCTTATGCTAGAGGCTGGCTCTGAACCTAATCCTGATTTCAGCTTCTTGAATAGGCAGGACTGCAGGTAGAAGCCACTAGTTTCTGGATGTAAGAATGATCTCCTTTAATGTGAAAAGTTAAGCCAGGCTCCAGTGGCTCACATCTGTCATGCTAGCTGTTCAGGAGGCTGAGATCTGAGGATCTAAATTCGAAGCCAGCCCCAAGAAACTCTCATCTCCAATTAATCATCTAAAAACCAGAAGTGGAGCTATGGCTCAAAGTGGCAGAGTGCTAGCCTTGAGCAAAAGAGCTCAGGGACAGTGCCCAGGTCCTAAATTCAAGCTCCATGACCGACAGGAAAAAAAAAAAAGTTAGTAGAAACACTTTTCTTTGTTCTACCAGTGTAACATGTCAAGTGTTCCCCGTGGCTTGTAAAATATTCTGTTTCTTGGAACCCCTTGGCATTATTTTGTCTTTTGACTTCTGGTAGAATCTAAGCCCCATGTGGAAATAAAACACCTTTTTTGTCCACTGTCTCACTCATTCTGTTCGCCTGGAATGTACCACATACATCTATGATGGATATTGAAGTAATATTCCTGATTAAAATGGAAAAGCATATACTAATTTTGATACCTGAGTTTCTCTTCCTCTTACTCATGGAATGTAAAGGATTTCTCTCTCTTTCTCTCAGTGATACCCTGTTCACTCACAAACTGCAGTCTTCTTTGGAAAATGTATTTTAACATGGCTAAACCACATAGGCTTTGATTTTTCCTTTTTTCCTTTTCTTTGGTCAGCTGCGGGGCTCAAACTCAGGGCCTGGGCGCTGTCCCTGGGCTATTTTTGCTCAAATCTAGTGCTTTACCACTTTCAGCCACAGCACCACTTCTGGTTTTTGAGTGGTTCACTGGATATGAGCATCTCCTGGATTTTCTTGCCCTGGCTGGCTTTGAACCGTGATCCTTACATCTCAGCCTCCTGAGTAGCGAGGACTGTAAAGTGTGAGCCACTAGTAGTCAGCTGATATTCGTTTCTTGGCATGTTTTCCAACCCTACCATCCCTCAGATGGAGGCCTAGCAAGTTCCAATGTTAACTGCTTTCTTGCTAATGGTGAAGCCCTTAGAAGCAGGCATTAAATAGAGAATGAGATGAATCTGGTAGAATTCCCAGTTCTGCAGCCCTGTAATGAGCCATGATGATTTAGACATTAGTTTATCTCTCTTCATTTGCCTTTAAATTCTCATACCTGTTCCCAACAATCGAACAGGTCACACAGTGGGAGGGATTTGGATAGGATTTTCTTAAACATAAAATTATTAGGATTATAAAATTATAATTGACCACAGGAGAGTCACATCAAACCTACTTCTATACAGTTTGGAATATGATTTGACTCTTCCAAACTTGGTTTTAATGCTCACCTGCACATAAAATCTATTAAATGGGATTAGAGTTATAGAAGCTTGATGTTAGGGTCTTGAGCAAATCAAACAAGCAAAAGGAAGACTTGTATTTCTCTGCTCTTTTTTTCTCCTTACAGGATATTTTGATGGCCAAGAGAGCGCCAAAGGTTTTCTTTTTATTTCTTCCATTAATTCAGCCTTGAAGCTCCCACAATTTAGCATAAAAATTGCTATATAATGCTATATCTATAAAAATAATGTATCTTCTACTTTTGTGGATCATTTGATGGATTGGCAACGGTGGGCTTTGACTGTAATTTTCACCTCATGTGTGAATTTAGAACTTCAGTCCTTGTAAGATTCAACTCCCCCGTGTCCTTGTCATTCCTGTGCAAAAGGAGAATTTTTATGTCATGCAAAAGAGAACAAATCATTGAAGAGAACAAATACAATTAAAAAAAAAAAAACCCTCAGACCAGCAGTGGTTCTGAATACGCTCAAAAAATGTAATGCATCTTGATCACGTACATTTTTGCTTTCTGAGAACAGAAGCACAGTTTTAGGGACTCGGAGAAAATTAGTTTTGCATAAGTAGTGAATTTCTTCATTGAATTAATACCTGTACTTCTGCCACACCCCCTACCTGTGCTTTCTGGGTTGACTGTGGAGTGTAGGTCACAAAAATCCAAGGCAGGCACTTTAAAGGCAAAGCCAAGACTCTTCTCAGAAACCAAAAAGCTGTGTTTTTAATTCTTTCCCTTTTTCTTTTGTGAAAAAGCCCAACAGGCTTTCTTTGTTTTGTAGGAGTTTGTAGTGCACTTTATTCATGCTTGGAAATTATGCCACGCATTTATGCATGCTCAAAGCAAGTTTGAAATGGGGAAGAAAAGACAAAGCAGGGCAATTTTGACAGAACACTGAAAAGTACTCTCATGGAAGGGGGACTAAAGTGCTAGGTTGTTTAAAAGTTGGATATTTCCCTTTCTTTGAGGAGTCTTGCCTCTTGAAGACTCATTAAGCTGGGTGCTGGTAGCTCACGCCTGTCATCCTAGCCACTCATGAGGCTGAGATCTGAGGATCACAGTTCGAAGCCAGGCTAGACAGAAATATCCATGAGGCTCTGATTTCCAGCAAACAAGCTAGAAGTGGAGCTGTGGTTCAAGTGGTACAGTGCCAACCTTGGGTGAGAAAATACCAAATGAAAGCATGAGAGGTCCTGAGATTAAGTCCCAGAAATGGCACAGAAACATAGGGAAGAAACTGGCCACACTGTGGGAACAAAGGATTGCAAATGGGAAGAGGGAAACAGAGGTCATTTCTATATACTTCTTGGGATCTTTGTCAGAGCAAACCCTGTGAACACTGGAGTTTTGAGTCTCTGTCAGTTGGATCAAAATACTGTGTTTAACCTTTTAAGTGCTGGTAATTTGGAGACGTTTGCCATTCTTAGCTCTCACACATGAGATCCTGAAGAGCTAGAAATGGCTAACTGACTAAATTTGGAATCTAAGAAAGGGCAGAGGGAAATATGGTTCCATCCTATCTTTTTTGTTTTTCTCTTCCAGGGAATACATGTCATGTTCTTCAAATTGTGAGAAAGCTTGCAAAAAGGACCTGTGAAATATTGTTAAACTAAAAAAAAAGAAAAAAAGGAAAATGGAGTGTCTCATCGAGTTGATGATTTTTCTAGATCTTAAAATTGGGCTCGTTGATCATTTCTAGCTTGTGAATAGTCAATTGGGGTTTATTTCTTAGCCTTTTTTGATTTTTCTTATTTTCTAATGATCTGGGAATTATGAATGTTATAACCTTCCAGGCCTCTTTCTATTTAAGGAAAAATTAAATTTCTCCCTTTGCTTTTTTTTTTTGTGCCGGTCCTGGGGCTTGCTGACCCTGGGGTTGCTTGCTAAAAGTAGGTGCTTTACCACTTGAGCCATGGCTGTTTACTTTTGTCTGTTGATTAATTAGAAATAAGAGTCTCAGGGACCTTCCTGTCCAGGCTGGCTTGGAACTACAATCCTCAAATTTCAGCCTCCTGAGTAGCTGGGATTACAGGTGTAAACCACTAGTGCCTGCCTTCTTCTACTTCTTGTAAGATATTGTCTTCTGTCCCGGAGTCTTAATTTGAGAAGAAAATTGCAGTAAACCCGGGCACTGGAGGAAGATGGCCAGGGTAGCAGAGATTCATTTGAGAAATAATACAATACAAATATACAATAATACAATACAAATAATACAAAGAAGCCATCATTTCTCCAATTAGGATTTGTGGTCTAGTTAGACAGATTGAGCAGGAAGAAATGAAGCGAGCAAAGAAACTGAGCAAGAAGAAATAAAGTCAGTGAAGAGTCTCTCCCCCATTGACATGAATTAACAAACAGGAATGTGGCTGAGCATAGTGGCTCATGCCTATAATCCCAGCTACTCAGGAGGCTGAGTTAGGAAAATCTTGGTCTAAAGCCAGCCTAAGCAGATAAATCCGAGAGATTCATTTTCAGGAAACCAGCTCAAAGCAGATATGGGAGGTTTATGCTTAAGTGGTAGAGTGGTTAGCTCTTGAGAAAAACACACTCCAGGAAAGTTTGAGGCCCTGAGTTCAAGTCCCAAGGTGGTGTTGTTACAGTGGCTCTGAGCGCTTCCCCTTGCTTTCTACCTTGGTGAAATTCCTCGGCGGGCATCTCACAGAGTGTCCTGGCCCAGCTTGGGGTCATTTGCTTCTGTGGGTCTCTTTCTTGCGCCCCTACAAGGAAGGATTACTCTGTTTTTACTGAGCTTTGGATCAGTGGAGCGCCACACATGATTCTTTTTTGATACAAATGATATTGACTCATTTGTGAAGAAGAGGAGCAGTGTCTCCCAAATCAGACACTGTGTTCTACACAAGTACTGACAATCTGGCTGTTACAGTGCATCATTACTTTTTTCTGCATTATCTTCTTCCCTCCCTCCTTCCCTTCCTCTCTTCCTCCCCTCCCTTCCCTTTCCTTTCCTTCTCCTCCCCTCTCTTTTCCTTCTTTTCCTCTCTTTTTGGGCTTGTCTTAGAATTCAGGGCCTGTGCTCTGTTCCTTAGCTTTTATGCTCAAAACTGGCACTCTTACCACCTGAGCCACAGCACCACTCTGGCTTTTTGGTGGTTAAATAGAGATAAGAGTCTCATGACCTTTTCTACCTGGGCTGGTTTCAAACCAGGATCCTTAGATCTCAGCCATCTGTGTAAATCAGATTTCAGGCAGGTTTGACCCAGTAATGATCCCTCCCCCCATCCCCCATTTGAGCCACTGCTCTACTTTTGGCCTTGTGATTGTTAATTGGAGATAGAAGTCTCAGAGACTTTCCTGGCTTCCAAATGTGATCCTCAGACCTCAGCCTCCTGAGTTAGGATTACAGACACAAGTCCCTGGCACTGAATACTTTATCTTTCTTTATATTCAATAGGCCTGCTTTTGTTGTTCCCTAGTAAGTGTCAAATGAGCCCCTTCTTTTGGTCCTTTTCCCCTCTCTCTTCATTACTGCAAGATAAGGGAATATTTGCTTTCTCTGGAACTGGTTAGTTCTCACAATGGGCATCCTTTTTTTCTCTCACAGTAAGAAACCCCTCCTTCATTTGCATCTCTCCCTCCTCCTCCCAGCTCAAGAATAGCTTGCAGAAACTTTATTTTTTAATTTTAATACTGGATCTTGAACTCAGGGCCTCTTGCTCTCCCTTGGCTTATTCAGCATAGATTAGAACTCTACCACATGAGCCACAGCTCTACTTCTGTCATTTTGGTGGTTAACAGGAGAGCAGAATCTCATTGACTTTCCTGCATGGGCTGGTTTGGAACTGTGATCCTCCAGATCTTGGTCTCTGGAACAGCTAGGATTACAGGCATGAGCCATCAGCGCCTGGCAGAAATCTTTCTTAGTAAGCCTAAGGAAACAAGTTTGTCTAGCCCTGCTGTTCTCTCTGGGCAAAAGGACACCAGCCTGATGAATCTTTCTCCACCAGTTGGTCCTTTCCTTACATTTCCTGGAGCTTCAAGGAGCTACAGTGATTCTGACTGCTTTTATGTACCTTATCTAATGAGCTGAAAAACTAGTTTCATCTTAGTGGGTTTTCCTTGGGCTAACTAAGGAAGGATGATTTAATTACCTTTATTCCTTTTCAAATGAGAGCTCTACATGCTATTCCTTCCTCATGGGTGATTTGTTTTCATCGCAGCTCCTTTAAAATGCCTTTGGTTTCTGACACATCGGGTGAAAAAAAAAAATCCATTCAGATTCACCTTTAAAAAAAAAAAAAGACTGCCATCTTTGTCAGTCCTGAAGTTTTCCACCTTTAAAATTCAAGTAAGGAAAAACAAAACTTGTTGGATTCCTGGCTTCTGAAAAGAAAAAAAGTAGGAAAACATTCACGTGAGAGCCAATATTTCTATGATGCTAAGGAATTTTGCTGACTGGAAATGGTTTTCATGGCAGTCAAAGGCTCTCCTATTTTGTACCAGCGCTGATAACTTGTCTCAATTAGGAATGATTATTCTCAAAGACAACCATTGGTTTATTTTTTGCAACCCAATTGAGGAAGGGTGGTAACTCAGGTGGTTAAATGACTCCTGGATTACAGGACACCGCTATGTGACTGTCCTTTCTAATTTGCACCGTTCACACCACAGCCCTCAACACAGTCTTGCTATTGCCAAGGGTTCTAGATGTTTCTGGGTAGTCTGTAATTAATGCACCTGCAGGGCTGCATGGTCTGTCAGTTTCAGTAGAAACTGGCTGGAAAGACACTTGCAAAACAGGTGAAGCGCAGAACAAGAACAACAACAACAAAAAGGGCCAGGGTTTAACTAGAACTCATAACCCCATTCAGCACACGCATAACCCCATTCAGCACAGACTGTACAGCTTGAGCTTTCTTTAAAACAGCCGTGTTGTCTTTTGTGAGAGAGACAATGGAGGATGTGAGGAGGGTTATAAGCAGGGGACCCCAGCGTCCTAGTTCTGCTTGTATTTGATGGACGATTCCCAATGATGGAGGAATGGGCAATGAGAACAGTAGATCGAGACACACAATAAAGGACACAAGGCCAGAGATGCCAGAGAACTTTCCAGAAATGAAAACCAGTCCATCTCCCCTAATCCATCTGTCTCCCTTGTTGAATCTGTATCACTTTGTAGATTTTTTTCCCCAGTGGAGGTGTGAGACACAACCAAAGAGAAATCCTTACAAGTGATATTAGTTCTATTTTTTTTTAAATAGCCCTCAGGCTAGAAAACATAAATCAATAGGCTCCTTCCCTGTGGCTCAGCCCTGGTTCTAGAACCAAGAGTCCCTGACACCACAGGCCCAACAGCCTAGCAGACCACAAAAATATAAATAAGAACAAAAACCAAACCAACCCCAAACCCTCTTCCAAACTCAGACTCCAACAGCAAAACCCCACCATGAGGAGAGCTCTGCTTTGGTTTTTGAGGTACCCTCCTGTGTGGAATTGGGTGTCATCCTCCCAGAAAGAGGACTGGGCACTGGGGAGGCTTTAGACTTCAGAAGGAACCACGATTATCTAGACATATCGACGTGATTATATGCGATTGTCTATTAATCTTACCTAATGAGGCCTCCCGTCTTTCCAGAGTTCATTGGTTTTCTCTTTCTTTTTGGATTCCTCTCCCCTGTATCAATCCAGACAGATTCCTGTGGCGGAAAGGAGGAGCCTGGGGAGATTTCCTGCGCACTCTAACCTTCACCAGCGCCGCCTGGATCCAGGGAACCCGAGCCTGGGCCTGTGGGCTCCTGGAGTCCCACCATGGCGCCCGGGGACGGGACTTCCGGTTACCACGCCGGCCTTCCGGCTCCCAACGGCCCGGCGCCCCGCGTCCCATCCCACACCACAGAGCGGAAGTGATGTCATCCCCGAGCGCAAGTGGCGCCCGCCGCGGCGGAAGTGACGTCCCCGTTGCGGCAGTGGTGTCCCAGGCGCTGAATTGTTGCCGTGCGAGCGGAAGTGATGCTGTAGGGGCGGAAGTGAGGTCCCAGGGAGCGGAAGTGACATGAAGCGATGTTGCAGGGGCAGAAGGGAAGTGGAAGTGATGGCGCGGGAGCGGAAGTGTTGTCATGGGAGCAGAAGTGATGGGCCAGGGGCGGAAGTGACGCGGAGGGGGATGCTGGAGGGGCGGAAGCGAAGCTCCAGGAAGCGAACGTGCTAGCCGGGGAGCCCCAGTGTCACTGGGGAGCGGAAGTCACGCCCCAGGAAGTGGACGTGGCCCCAGGAAGTGGGCGTGGCCCCAGGAAGTGGACCCCAGGAAGTGGGCGTGGCCCCAGGAAGTGGACGTGACCCCAGGAAGTGGACGTGGCCCCAGGAAGTGGGCGTGGCCCCAGGAAGTGGACGTGGCCCCAGGAAGTGGACGTGGCCCCAGGAAGTGGGCGTGGCCCCAGGAAGTGGACCCCAGGAAGTGGGCGTGGCCCCAGGAAGTGGACGTGACCCCAGGAAGTGGACGTGGCCCCAGGAAGTGGGCGTGGCCCCAGGAAGTGGACGTGGCCCCAGGAAGTGGGCGTGGCCCCAAGAAGTGGACGTGGCCCCAGGAAGTGGACGTGGCCCCAGGAAGTGGACGTGACCCCACCCCAGGAAGTGGGCGTGACCCCAGGAAGTGGACGTGACCCCACCCCAGGAAGTGGACGTGACCCCACCCCAGGAAGTGGACGTGGCCCCAGGAAGTGGACGTGGCCCCAGGAAGTGGACGTGACCCCACCCCAGGAAGTGGGCGTGGCCCCAGGAAGTGGGCGTGGCCCCAGGAAGTGGGCGTGGCCCCAGGAAGTGGGCGTGGCCCCAGGAAGTGGGCGTGGCCCCAGGAAGTGGGCGTGGCCCCAGGAAGTGGGCGTGGCGCGGAAGGGATGCTGGAGGCGCAGAAGCGACGCCTGCAGCGCCGAAGCCAGGCGCGGGCCGCACCCCTCCCGGCATCTGGTCGCACCCTGGAGCCGCTGCGGAGTTTGTTCGGGAGCTCCACTCGTCCCGGTCCCGCCAGGCCTTGTTTCCCGCCACCAGCCTTGGAGGGCGGCCACGCGCAGCCCAGAGTCGCGGGGCCGCGCCGTTGGCCTCCGCTTGTTTATTGTGACGAGCGAGGGGTTGCAGTCCCACAGGGCAGGTGAGGAGCGCAGGGCCTCCTGGGCCACGGCGCCCTTCCTTCCTCCGCCTCCCCCTTTCTCCTTTCGCCTTGGGTTAAATTTTGCTTAGCGCAAGGCTAGCCGCGTGCTCGCCCCATCCCCCGCCCGGCCTGGGTACCCGGGGCTCTGTGACTCAGTTTCCTCCTTTGTAGTAAGTTCCAGAGCGCCATCCACCTTTACTACAGATCAACTACACGTAGGAGCCGAAGAGCAGAGGCTGGGAATGGAAAAGCCCGCCAGCAAGAGTAGCTATTGTTATTACAAGCCCTGCCTCTCCGTAAGTCTTCTTAACGAACCTGCCCAAGTCTGTGCTTTCCTTAAATGCTTCCTGGAGATCGGGAGCAATTCAGACTCATATTTTCAGACATTCTGACTCGCTTGGGGACAAAGCCAAGTACTGGATCCTAATCAGAGGTGTGTGTGTGTGTGTGTAGGGGTGTGTGTGTGGGGGGGAGATTAAGTATCCTCTGAGGATACGAATTCTAGATCTAGGAACTTGATCTCAGAGAGAATTTCCTTCCCTGCATTGTACAGGTAATGCTAACACCACGAGGTGGGTGTGGGGACGACAGTGAATTTAGTGGGTGGGAAGAGCTTGAAGGAATCAGCACTCTGCCCAGTTCGTTTATTGGTATTCTTTCTAGCTCCTTAAAAGCTCTCTCACGCTTCCCTTCCCGTGTATTAGCGATCGAGTGGTCCTTACTAAACACACAGGCTGCTGACCCTAGTTTTCTATGAACTGTGAAGAGGCTCTCCACGATGTTTTCTTTTTTAGTTCTTTGACCTCCAGAAATTCCTTTTAGTGCTACTCAGAGGTCTTTTTTTTTTTTTTTTTCCTTTTTCTTTTTCTTTCAGATATAGATTGGAGAGCTCCCTTACTAACTCCAATAAAATAGCTCAAGAGTTTGGCTCTCACTTTTAAAGCCTATGCAGATGGTGCTGAACCTCAGCCAAACTGGCGGCGGCTTGATTTCCTCTGATGAGCGCTTGTGGGGTGTCCACAGGAGGGTATCCATTCCAATCTCTCTCCCCTTCCTCTTTCTTTTCTTTCTCTCTTTCTCGTAGGGGGGGAAAAAAAATCTCACATGCATTTGCATGCGTTGTTTTTCTAACCAGCCAGTACTGTTTTTTTTTTTCTTCCTGGTTTAAATAATGGCGAGAGCAGCCATAATTAATAAAATCTTTGATTTCCTGTCTAAACTTGTACTTATCTTCGCTATCTTGTTGTGGAGAAATTTTCTTGTCAGTGCCAATCAATAGTGCTCCTTTGTGATCCCCTACTGCCAGGAGAGAAAATGCTCTCTCTCACACAAAAAGAGATCTAAGGAGCTTCCTACCAATTTAGAAGAGACAGAAGAAAGGGCGCTCTGGGCCAGCTGTGAAAGAAACTCTTGTATGCTGATAGGAATGTTATAAAATATCTGTAAATTTGGAGCCTGCTTCCATGAGCTATAAAACCTAACTACATGGAGGGAATGTTTTTGAACCCTCTTCAAATAAACAAACTAAGCTTTGATAAAGGGACTCTCTCTCTCTCTCTCTCTCTCTCTCTCTCTCTCGGTCTGATTTACTGTTATTCTATAATGGTACAGTAGTTTTGCATACCGAAATGTTGTATGCCAACAAAAAACAAATGAAGAACATGGAGGTGTGAGGTGGATGTATGAGATACAGAATTAGCTGCGTATATAATTACCAAAGCTAACTGAAGGAGGCAAAAATGGCCAAAAGCAGCAAAATTCATACAGCCAGAAAAATTTCTTTCTCTCTCTTTCTCTCTCCCTCCCTCCCTCCCTCCCTTCCTCCCTCCCTCCCTCCCTCCCTCCCTCCCTCCCTTCCTTCCTTCCTTGCTTCCTTTTTCTTCTTCCTTTCTCTTTCTCCCTTCGTTCTTTTTCTCTTTTCTTTTTGGTGGTTCTGAGAATTTAACTCATGTCCTTGCACCTGTTAGACAAGTTTCTTACTACTTGAGCATTGCATCCAGTCATTTATTTTTAGGTAATTTGTTTTTCAGGTAGGATCCTGTGGCTTTTTTTTTTTTTTTAAATCAGGCTGGTCTTGGGCAACACTGTTCCTTCTGAGTAGCTAATATTACAGGCACATAACCACCAAGCTCAGCTTGCTCATTGAGGTGGGAATCTTGCTATTTCTTTTTCTTCCTGCCGGGTCTGGCCTCAATTTGCCATCCTCCTGAGAACAGACTCCCTCACCTGTGCGAGACAATGGAGCTTTATTCCTTGTCCCCCATCCTTACAAATTAAACCCTGACTAGTGACCTGTCTTATTTCAGGGGGTTGAATTTTATAGTCACAGAGCAACAGGAGTAGAATTTTATATTCACATAGCATTATGTATGTGGAATCAGGGATGCCGGATTTAAAATGTACTTTGAGGTACCGTCTAGCACAACATCTCTTATTTGGGTTCTTAAATATGTTTGAGGCTTTAGAGTCGAGTGGGGAACAACTGTACTGCTCCTTGCATCACCTTCTACGACCAATCCCTTGAGGGCTAGTTTCTCCAGCTGTGAAATGACTGATGGAGTTCTCACCTTGTGGTATTCCGAAGTAGCTACACAGAGCGCTTAGCATCTGAACTCTGCTCTCAGGAAATGGTGTTGAGGTGCTTTATCTCCACCAGACAAATCACTCTGAGATTGTATTGTTTTGGGCTGAGTGTGTGTGCGTGCGTGCATGTGTGTGTGTACTAGCTTTAGCGTTTATTTTTTTCAAGCTACTTAACTTTAAGCATATACACTGAACTCTTGGTCACTCTCCCCTCTTCTTCATTCACCCACCTCTCTCCCCTCAGCCCCAGCCTGCCTCTTACAAGTACCACTTCCTGGTGCTTATTTTGTTGGGTGTTGACTTTGCTTTACTAGTGGAGATCTCCCTTGAATCTGCCATATGTCAGTTACCACATCTGTGACAGTTTGCATACCACCCAATGTTTACCTGAAGTTTTTATAGGGGAAGTCTAGCTTCCACATGTAAGGGAAGCCATGCAACCTCTGTTTCTTTGGTCCTGCCTAACCTACTACTTCACTTAATATAATTTTCCCAAGCCTTCCCATTTGTTTACAAATAGTACAGTATCATTCTTTCTAGAAACCGATGTGCACCTTTAGTAAATGTGGAAGCATAGGGGATACAATGTTACATGTCAGGATGCACACAAGTTAAAGCAAATGTCCCAACCATCCCCTGACTCACTGGATAGAGGCAAAGCCAGCCATTTTGATGTAATGATTTTTGTACTCTGTCTGTACATATACCATTTCTTTACATGTCTTTAGGTCTGGATTTATCAGCTCTATCTCACCACCCACCGAATACTTCCTGGGAAAGATCTACATGGCTTCTTCCATTTTGAGACCCAATAGGTTGGTTAAGATTTCATTAGTAATTATTATCTATTTATGCTCTCTCATTGATACTTAAAATTTAAGGAAGACATTGAAGCTTCTATTTCTTGCTTTGTGCTATCTGACCACATTTGCTCTCTTCCCATACTGAAACATAAGAGTAATTTGACCCTTATTTGCTATGCTCCACATTGTGAAAGTCATATTTTTACATTCTGAGGGTTAGTAATGTTTAAAAAGTTCTAAGCTCTTCTGTGTTGACCTAAAAGTACAGAACCAATAATTGCATATATACATGTGTGAAGCCATTGTATGTTATTTTCCTACTCAAATCAGTTTCCTAAAGTTATGTTGACAATTCTTCAGGTTTAGTATCTCAAGCTAGCAGAAAGAGAATATTACAAGCATGAAGAGCAGGGGAATTTTCCATTAATGACCACATTTCAGGTTGTTGGTTCTTTGTCATTATTTTTGTTCTAGAGCCAAGCTTTACATCTTACGTTTTGCTCTCTTCTGCCCTGGCTCTCTTCTTCTCTTGGCTCAGTTGGTATTACCATACCTCAGGACTTGTCTATCTCCTAGAATGAATTCTTAATTTTTATTTCTGGTGCTAGTCCTAGGGCTTGAACTCAGAGTCTGGGTGCTGTCCTTGAGCTTCTTCTTTGCTGAAGTATAATGCTTTACCACTTGTGTCACAGTTCCATGATCTTCACATCCAAGCCTCCTGAGTAGCTGGGATTACAGGCATGTGCCATCAAGTGTCTGGCTCAAAGTTGACTTTAATTTCTTATTATATATTTTCAGTTGATTTTCTAAGAAAGATGAAGGGGATTTACATTTTTCTGAGTCTGTGCATAAATACAAATACTTATATGTTTTCTCTTTCACATTTGATTGATAGTTTAGCCAGGTATAGAAATCTAGGTTGAAAATGAATTTTCTCTTAGGATTTTCTGGCATTGATTGCTCCATTCCTTTCTAGCCCTCTGTATCACTGAAAGTCTGATGCTTATTTGTTCTTTTTTAAAATTTGTAGTTACTACTTATTGCTTCTGAGAACTTTTAGAATTTTCTTTCTTCATTGGGTGATTAAATTTGTCAAAAATACGTTTAGGTGTGACCTTTACTATTTAACATGCTGAACACTTAGGAAACCAACTCAGACTCCAGTTGTATAATTGTATTTAGTCTGGGAAAATAACTTGTATTTTTTTTGATAATTTTTTCCCTCTATTTTCTCCTTTTTTTCTAAGATACCCCTATTGCAGTTACTGAGCATGGCACAATTATTTATATCTGAATATAATTTTGTACTGTTTTCCCTGTTTTTGTTCCTTTGCTCAACATTGTATAACATTTCTTTGACCTTAATTGAATTGCTTTATGTATGTAATATATTGTTATATAAAAATAATTACATTATATATAAATACAATGTGTATGTCATATTTGTATATTATATATAACATTTACATAAAATATATTTATGTATTATATAAATACAGTATATATAATACAGTATACATAATATATAGCATATATAATATATAGTATATATTGTATATGCAATATATAATAGATAACATATAATTATTATATAGTGATTAAAATAATTTTCACTATAATATAATTTAATACACAATATATACAATTTGTATTTAATTTAATATGATATAATTTAATAATTATCTAAAGTAATTATTAAAAATAAATGTAATTATATATTGAATATATAATATATATAATATATATAACAATATAGTTCAATTCAAAGAATATATATATTTATTTAGCTTCTGATAATTCTATCTTGTTCTCTAATGAAGCATTTTTAAAATCATAATCATTTATGTTTCCTGGATATGACATCTGTTGAAATCTACTCAAGTATTTTTTAGATTTAAAAGAAAGATTTTCTTATGATTTCTTGAGTTATCTCTGGAAATTTCTGCCCAACTTCATCTTTTTTTTTTCTTATATGGGAAAAGAGAGACTACATATAGAGTGGACTGGATGTTTTCTACTGGCGTCTTTGTAAAGTGATTTTTCCCTTTGGATCTCTCCCATAGCTGTCAGGGATACATGAAATGGAGCAGACAGGGGTGTGACTTCACTTTCAGACGTAGCCTTCTTTCTAGGAGGGGTGAACTCCCCTCCTTCCCTCCAGCAGATAAAGGGCCGGAAGTGTGGTCAACCGAACAGTGTTCTTCACTTGAATATGTGGCTTTCCTCCATCCTCTTCCTCCACTCATGTCCAGACTTCCTTCATGGTTTGTTGTTGTTGTTGTTGTTTGTTTTTACTTAATGGCCCAAATACTTTTGGTCCTGATGTACAGTCAAACTTTTGATTACATCAATTCTATCACTGCTTAAACCAGTCACTGCATAGACCAATAAACATAGACAACCTCTTCTGTAACTCTGAAGGTAATGAGCTCCTAGCTATAGCTGTTCCTCTGTCATTCCTTTTGAAAGTTCTAGATTCCATTATGCTATTTCATCAGGCAAAATAGTAGATCACAATTTGTATCCAACTGACCTCTTCATACTAGAACGAGACTTAGGGGTTAAAGTTTTAACATTCATCCAGTTTCATTACAAGAGAGATCCATATTTAGTTTACCTGAAGTAAGAATTTTCTCTTACGTTGAATAACACTGGTTTCTTTATCATTTCTTCATGAAGCATATGATGTAAATTTAATATTTTTTCTTGTTTTCTTCTCTACCCTTTAGAAGTATTATTTCAGAATTATTTGAAAATTGTTAGGTATAGCTTGGTGTGTGGCCCAGTGGCAGAGCACTTGCCTGACATGCGTGAAGTCCTGGGTTACAGCCTAGTATGGCAATAAATAAATAAATAAATAAATATAAAAGCAGTGTACCAGCGAGGCACCAGTGGCTCATGCCTGGAAACCTAGCTACTCAGGAGGCTGAGATCTGAGGATTGAGGTTTGAAGCCAGCCCTGGTAAGAAAGTCTGTGTGACTCTTATCTCCGATTAACCACCAGAAAATGGGACGTGGAGCTGTGGCTCAAAGTAGTAGAGTACTAGCCTTGATCAAAAGAGCACAGGGACAGTGTCTAGTCTCCAAGTTCAAGCGCCATGACCAGCTGCCCCCCGCCCCGCCCCGCAAAAGTACAAATGTGAAGCTATGAGACAAATTGAAATCCTGACAGAAAAATATATGTTAAAATTTCAAGCTTTTACTATTACCAATTGAGCATCTATCTATATTTACTCAAATCTGTATCTCAGCATTTTTTTATTTATTTATCTTTATTTTATAAGGATGCTAATGTAAGAATTACAGTGCTTTACAAAAATTACCACCAGCTAATAAAAATATAATGATTGATAGGTTGAATTTGAAATTATATACGTATATATATATATATATATATATATATGTAAAGAAAAGACAGGGAATCAGATGTAATAGTTATTAAATAAATGTAAGAAAGCATGATTATAAAAAATAATACAAATTGTATTAAGCAAAGTAAACTGGAGCTAAAAAAAAACAGGCTGCATAGCTTTCCTAGAATGTACCTATAAATCTACAAGGGAACACTGAATGATTAAAGTCATATGCGCACACACATTGGGACATGATACATTAGATAGGACTCGGGTCATTCACATACTGAGACTTCACAGAGGCCATGCGTAAGGGTGGTGGCAAAGGTTCAATAGCTACGCACAGATGATTGTACAGAATAATATTCTATGAAATGAACTCCAAGAAAAGCAGATGAGAGAGATTTTTAGTTGTCATTGGTGCTGGTTTTGTTTTCTTTTCCTTTGGTCCTGTTTGATAGTTTGTGTTTGGGAGGGAAAAGGAGGGCACATAAAAGGTGGAGCATGGCTGAGCAAATACAACAGTGGTACTCACTAGACACCATGTGGAAAATGAACGGTACATCTCGTGGGTGGGGACTGAAGGGAAAAACAGCGAGAATGACAGAAGGGGACACATGGCTCAGAAAGAATTGTACTCATCGCTCATTACCTGCTTCGTGTAACTGTCACCCCTCTGGTACCAACTCTACAATAACCATTAAAAAAAGAAGAAAATGCACATTTGTGATCTCTCATTTAGTGTCCAAATTACTAAAGAAGCAGTAAAATTACATATTGTTAGGAGGTTTAAATATTATTTAGAAATCTCAATATTCCATGAGAATTATTATTATTATTATTAGTAGCAGCAGCAGCAGCACTGGGGTTGAACTCAAGGTTTGCACTTTCTTGGCAAGTGTTCTACCACTTGAGCCAGGGCTTCATCCCTCTTTGTTCTTTTTTTAAAATTTTTATTTATTTTTTATTGTGAACATACTGTACAGAGGGGTTACAATTACATGGGCAAGGTAATGAGTACATTTCTTACCAAGCATTGTAGCCTCTTCCTTCGCCTCTTTGTTCTTTTTCAGAAGAGTCTCACTATTTTCTTGAACCACGTTCCTCCTATTTATACTTCCTTCTATAGCTGGTATGACCACATTGGGCTTTTTCTGTTGGGCTGGTGTCTCATGAACTATTTTGTCCAACTTTTCTGTCATCAAAACGGTTGTATGGAAAGAATAAGATTGTTGGAGATACATGTAAAAACTTCAGAGTTTTTCTTTCTTTTGTTGCACATCAATTTACTTTGGAACCAGAGAGTTTAAACCATAACCCTTCTGATCGCAGTCTCCTTAGGAGTTAGAATAACAGGCACTAACCTGGCACAGAAAACAAACTTTTCAGTGATATTAGAACTAAGTTTTTCTAGCAGTAGTGGTCCTGAGAAATATCTGGCTAACTTAATTGACTTCTTCAGAATGTCAAATCAAAAAAAAAAAAACCCACAACAAAAAACAAAAACAGAAAAATGAGAAAATAACATGTAATCACCATGAAAAGTACTAGATTAACAAGATTTTCTCAAAAGTCTTTTCAGTTTAATCGCTTAGGTAATTAAGGCTTCCCACACTTGAGCTCTTTGGTGAATCAGTTTTCCATAGTAATGTTTCAGGATTGGATTTTCTGAACATGGTAAGATGCCCTGGTTCTAGTTTATATTGCTGATTTTATTGGTAGCCATGGGAGAGGTTAGGGAAAAGTTATTGCCCTTACTTATGCAATAACTCGGTGAAACTGGAAATGTGTTATTTAAGGAAATAATTTTAGCTTGTCATTGAGCTTACACAATAATAAATGGCTTCTTTTGGCACCCATATGGTTTCCCCCGTACATTTATGTGGCATTTTTTATTTTTTTTGCTCTATATACTTATGTATGAGTTAAATCATTATGAGTGCTTCATATCTACATGAAGCCTTTCTTCTTATTTATGTTTTCAAAAAAAGAATTTCTTTCTTGACCATCACCGCTTCTGTTTACATTTCTCTTCTCTCTGCTCTCTCTGGAAGCTATGACCTATCTGCTGAAAACAGAAAAAACCATTCCCCCCCCCCCCCCCCCCCCGCACATTTTGAGGTGGGAAAGGGAGGGGTGGGGAGTAGTTCAGGGTTAAATGCCTGCTTCAATTTTAAATTTTCAGAAAGCTTCTTAAATTGGTACTTTCTAAGTGGCAAAGTGCTAGGGAATGTCGCATATTATTATTAGTTAACTAGGGCTTACATGACACAGTTCAACTCAAATTTTCGTAAGAACATATGTTCATGTTACCATTTAGAACGTTGAAAAATGATAGATTTTAAATAGGTTACCATTTAGAGTCTTGAAAAATTATAGATTTTAAATAGGTTATTCATGGGAGCAAAAAAACCTGACAAGAAAAAAAATCTAACATTTTTTAGCTTGGTTTTATGATTTTAGCATTACTATACATTTCAAATATCGCTAAAAGTTAAAAAAAACCACTCTAAGGAGATATATGCTAAGGATCACTTATTTAAAAATCCTAACAATATAATCATATGTGAAGAAATCCATAATTCTATTCCATAAGTAGGTCAAAAGCTTCCTAAAGAGAAAGAATATCTTTTCTTTTTATTGTAGAAAGATTATTTTAATATATCTTAAAATAATGTATTTAGATTTTTACTATTGCTGGCTTTGTTTTTCTAAAATGATTCATCAAAACAGTTGGTTTTATGGAAAGAGTAATATTTCTGGAAATAAATGTAAAAAATTTAGATTTTTTTTCTTTTTTACCTATCAATTTCTTTTGGAAACATAATTTAAAAAAATGTAATTAAAGTATATAGTTCCAAATGGCATATTTCAAAGCTATTTTTCCAGTTTCTACCCTGGGATTATATCGTTATTACAATAAGAAAAATTCTTTTCACATATGTCTTTCAGTCACCAGAATTTTTGGCTTCCTCAGAAAAATTATACACTTTGCAAGTGAAAAGATCATTTTATCACAGTTTAAATTTTACGTATTTCATACATTTTAAGCTCGATAGGTCCCAGATAATCTTTCTCTTACAAAGGTCACCCACCATACCTGAATGTTCCAAATGCAAGTTGTTTGTAAAAGGGTGAAGATCAAGATTTAGAGTAAGTATCAATATGTAGAATAAAAACATATATTATATATTGTAACTATATAAATAGATAGGAAAATAACTCTGAATATCACCTTTATAATAAAAATAAAAAAAAAACCCAAAGGGAATAGCAGCAACAACTAAAATCCAAACAAGCATTCAATCTGAGCATTGCGAAGAAGAATTTGCCAGAAAACCTCGTGGGAAAATACTGTTCAATTCTTTGACATGAAGACACTTTATTGTCAAGTTGGCAGAAAGTATTAGAGAGTAGGGCAGAAACTTAATGTGGGGGAAAAAATCAGAGACTGAGGCCAGGTCTGGGTCTCATTATTATTTCTTATTATGTATCTGGCTTAAATGATAAGAAGAAGACAAGCCTCTGTTTTGTCCTCTTCCTAGGTAAGTGTGTATCCAATAAGAAGGTACTTCAGAAGCTCTTTGAATAACTGCAAAAAATAAAAATATATTAAATATACACACTTCACGATGATAACATTGATGGAGGAGAAGATGAAGAAAAGGGAAACAAAACATATACTTAAGGGTTGGAGGCGTGGCTCAGTTGGTTAAGTGCCAGCCAGTGAGTAAAAATATCAGGTACCCAGTTACCCAGTTTGAGTGCTGGTGTTGGATCCCAATAAAAACAACAAAGGAAACAAAGCAAAAAAAAAAAAAAAACCCAAACAAACAAAAGAAGTTATTAACCTTTTAAAAGCATATAATTAGACAAGGTAAACCATTTAAAATTATATTTTTAAAGTCTTTTTGGCTTCTGGACAAAAAGATGCTTTCCTTGTTTTAACAGCAGTAGAGTAGTTTGGTTTAATGAAGATTTTGATTCATAGCTCGAGTCTATCAATTCCTTGAGTAAAAATGACTTTATAAATGTTTGCATTAACAAAGGGATTATCAACTAGGTGCCCAAGGCTCATGCCTGTAGTTGGAGCTACACAGGAGGATCACGGTTCAAAGCCAGCCTGGGTAGGAAAGCGTGTGAGACTCTTATCTCCAATGAGCCAGCAAAAAGCTGGAAATGGAAGTGTGACTCAGGTGGTAAGAGTCCCATGGCAGCCGTGAATGAAAAAGCTAAGGTGCCTAGGCCCTGAGTTCAAACCCCAGGACTAGTGCACATTAAAAAAGGAATTATGTGGCAATATTTCCATGCTTTTCCACAAAAAGAGCTTGACTAGTCATGGTAAAAAGGCTGCTTAAGATGTCACGTTTTGAAGTGCAGTTTCACCATTTTCGTTTGAGAATTTCTTAGCTAACCGTCTTATTTGCTGTCTATAACCTTTGCTAGTTTAGGTCTACAGTTGGACATGTCCAGCAAAATTGGATGGCATACAAGAATTTGGTTATCTCTTCCCCACACCCCCCGTCTGTCAAACTTCAATCTAAGTGATTGTTTTGCAGCTTTCATCTGTAGAAGCAACAACTTTTCTCCAGGGTTACAAGCATAGCATGGCCAGGTAGACACAAAGCATAAAGCAAGATGAATGAATGAATGAATGAATGAATGAATACGCTTAAAATCCCAAATACATCCTATTGGGACTGATATGTGAGTAATAATGACAGGGCAGCAGCTATAGGTTTGGCTCCGCCCCTTTCCCTGACGGGCCTCGCCCACTCCTGCATCACAGGTCTGTACCACCTGGACCACATCTGTTCACACAGCTGGCCAGATAGATGCCTGCTATTGAAATCACCCACCCACCCACTGCCAGCCAGCCACTGGCTCACCTCCACCCACTGTGTTATTTCTGGGTGTCCTTTCCACCAGCTTTAGGAGCTCATGATAAAAACACTTGGTACAAGAAGGTTCTGGTAGGCCAATGTGGTTTGTTTTGTTTCTCTCCCTCTCCATCTCTATGAGTATTCTGAATGGTGCTTCTGAAAGTTCACTTTGACCCGCCATACCTTTTGAGAATAATCTAAAATAAACATCTCTTCTGCGGTAGCTGTTTTTTAACCATGCATTCTAGATCAGGAGAAGATGGTGGAGGAGGGCTCGTGGAAAGATTTAAGCTGGTTTCTCCACACTTGCTGGTGTATGTTTCCTGGTTTAATTTTTTTTTTTCAGTTTGGCCTTTCAATTGTTGATAACATAATTATGGTACTTTATCACTTAATCTGTCCAAGTACCTACTATGTATTTTGGCAGGCTGCATAGTTTTGCTTAGCAGCCCATTGAGTATGGGTGGAAATGCAAAGGAGATTGGGTGAACAATGAGTCCGTAAAACTCAACATAAAGACCTTCACAGAAACCAGCTCGATTGCTTTTTATTCTATGCTCAGGGTGGCCAAATGCTTGCACAGAAAATTAAACTTGTCCCATACTTACATGCCTCAGATCAAAACTGAACCTTTGTGTTAAGCTACATAGAAGTGCAGGCCTGCACATGGCCAGCAATTCAGTTCCATACTCCCGGTAGGTCATTTTGGACCTCGGTCATTTTGCCATAGACCAACCAGCCTGGAAATCTGTCTGTGTATAAATTACCCATCATTCCTTTTCTTTTTCTCTTTCGCTTTTTTTCCCCCCAGCAGAGCTGAGGATCGAACTCAGGACCTTCCACTTGCCAGGCAAAAGATCTTCCACTGGCCAAAATCTCCACCGCACTCTCATCATTCCTTTTTTTATTTCCAGAAACTGAACATTTATTTTTTGTAGGCACCAGTCTTGGGACTTGAACTCAGAATCTCGTGTTCTTGCTCAGCTCTTTTTTTTTTTTTTTGTCACTCACAGCTGGTGCTCTACCACATGAGTCATGCCTCCACTTCCAGCTTTTTTTTTTCTGGTTGGTTGGATGTAAGAGTATCTTAGATGTGTCTGCCTTGGGTTCACTTTGAATCTCAATTTTCAGATCTCAGCCTTCTGAGTAACTGGGATTATAGGCATGAGGCACCAGCACTTGACTGAAGCCCACATTAAAAAATAGCTATTGTTATTATTGTTGTTGTTGTTATTATTATTCTGGTCTGTCATGGGGCCTGAACTCTGGGCCTGGGCACAGTCCCTCAGCTCTTCAGCTCAAGACTAATGCTCTACCACTCAAGCCACAGCACCACTTCCAGCTTTTTCTACTTATGTGGTGCTGAGGGCCTCATGCATGCAAGGCAAGCACTGTACCACTGAGCCACTTTCCCAGCCCCTGCTATTATTTTTTAAGAACAGGACTACAATTCCATTTGTCATAATTTGCACTCATTTCTTTTTTCTTTTCTTCCTTCCTTCCTTCTTTTCTTTTTTCTTTCTTTTCTTTTCTTTTTTTGTTGGTCATAAGTCTTGAACCCTGGGCCTGGGTGCTGTTCCTGAGCTCTCAGCTCAAGGCTCTACCACTTGAGTCAACAGCACCACTTCAGGTTTTCTGGTGGTTCATTGGAGATTAGAGAGTCTCACAGCCTTTCCTGCCTCCTGGCTTTGAGCTGCGATCCCCAGATCTCAGCCTCTTGAGTAGCTAGGATGACAGGCATGAGCCACCAGAGTTTGAGTGACATTTAAATATTAATGAGAGCCCTGGTGTGTACTCAATCAAAGATCCCTCAGTTAGTGTAGATTTAGCTCTACCACCCATATGCTTTACTTGATCTTTTAGAAAATCTCTAAAGAAAGACTTCTCTTGGCTAACAAGAAAGAAAAGACATTAGCTATTGCTGTTTAACAACTTATAGCTCAGAGGCTTAACATGATAGTCTCCTAAATCTAGGGGTTGAGGTGACCAGTGGCTTCTGAGAAGCATCCAGCTCAGTTTAGACAATCATTTCTGCCTTTGAGTGTGTGTCTGAATGGACAGGTCACCTAAGGCCTGAGTAGTCCAGGCTAGCCCACTAAGGTGGCCAAGCTGGCTCAAAATTAAGCCGGCTAGTCCAGCATGGAATTATTCTACACTCAGGAGGCTGAGACACGAGGACTGAGGTTGGAAGCCAGCTCAGGGAAGAAATGCCCATGAGACTCTTGGTCGAGTTAGCAAAAAGCTGGAAGTAGAGGTGTGCCAGCCATGAGAGAAGTCAAGTGAAAGTATGAGGCCCTGAGTTCAAGCCCCAGTACTGACATGAAAGAAAGAAAGAAGGGAAAAAAAGAAGGGAAGAAAGAAAGAAAGAAAGAAAGAGGGACAAGAAGGAAGAAAGGAAGAAAAGAAGAAGAGAGACTCTTGATTGTCTGAGGACAAAACCCTGAATATTTTAATTCCCACGCAAATCCTAGCACGATTGAGGTTTTGATAAATATTTGTTGGATTACTGATTAATTATGCTCTAGCCCTCAGTGTATTCTGCCCATTGTTATTGGAGTCAGGGTAATAGAGTGTATCTTTCTCTCAGCTGAATAAATGCTACAGATTTCAGACAATTCTGGCAAACCGGGGACCACAGTCTCCGTGCTAATTACCCAGAGAAAATATAGAGTGGCTTTGATAAAATACTTTCTTTCCCGCGTTTTCCTTCAGACTTGTCCCAGCTGGAATCTCCTAGACGCTCCTGCCAAAGTGAAGCAAGATAATGGTTTACGGTGATCAGCGATGCCATCAGTAATGTCCTGGGAGGGACCAGGGTTAACCTCTGGCTAGGTGAGTGCTGGCTGGAGGAGTATGTCGGTGTCATGGCTGCTCATGGTGGGGGGGGGGGGAAGTGATTGCCTGGTCCTCATCGCCTGGCCTCCCCTGGGAAGTAATGGATGAGGCACTGTTGGTAAAAAACAAGCTCATTTCCAGACACGGCTCCCTTTTATCATTTGCAATCATGAGATATTTTCCGACTCCTTTCTGTAAGATCATAGTGGTAAATTTATGTCAGGAAATTTATGTCCGTGCGTCTGCCTCGACAGGAAAAGCACTAAGTGGATGATTCCATTTTAAATCTAATTAATAAATGCCTGGGGAATATTTCTATTGTGAATATCTATCTATCTATCTATCTATCTATCTATTCTATCTATCTATCTATCTATCTATCTATCTAATTATCTATCTATTTTAATGAAATACTCTATTCCTTGGGCTCTCCCATAACTCCTGTCAAGAGAACTCTTTCTAAGGGAGCCCAGGCATAAGTCTTACTATAAAGTTGATTTAGTGACAAGCATTTATTTGAAATGATACGGGCTTCTATCTTAATGATAAAGATCAACTGTATGCACACACACACACACACACACACACACACACACACATACAAGTTCTCTGTAGTTACCTGCTAGGCTTTATTATCCAAGAAAAAAAGAGAAAGAGGCAGGGAATTTGCCACCTGCCTACTTAAAGAGTATCCACGGAAAGGTAATTCCTGTGTTTTCAAAGGAGAAACTGAGATTTATGGGATGATTTCCCCCAAGTCATCTGATAAGTGAGGGGTGTATATCAGATTTGAATTATGTATGTGTGATAGCGAGGCTCTTCACCTTGTGTCACTCTGCTAAGTCTGCAGGATCGGAGAGGATGCTATTAATGATCCTCTCCATGTTCTGGACCCTTCCGTACTTCCTGGACCTGTGCCTGCCTGGTGCTTCCAGCTGCAGGGCCTGCCAAGCTCCACCCCCTCCTTCCTCCGTTCTATTTTCTTCCCTCAGATCCTCCCTTGGCGTTGGTCAGTTTTGCTCTCAACTGTTTGCAGTTCTGGTCATGTGGGGTGTGAGGATGTTTCTTCTAGATTTCTATTGGCTTGAAAGGCACCACATGAAATGTAGCAAAGTCCTTTGGTGCCTTAGAATCATCTCATTAAATTAAAAACACAGTATTTCTATCTGATGGAGATGGCTGGTCTATCTACCTATCTCTTTATCTATCTCTTTATATCTGTTTATGCACCTAAGTATGCATTATCTACCCATTGATCAACTATATATCTATAAATCTATTATCTATGTACCTGTCATTTATATATGTATGTATAGATCTATCATGTATCCATGAATCTACTATCTATATATCATCTATTTATCTATCTAATCTAATCTATGTATCTATAAATCGGTATCTATATCTATGCATCTAACATCTGTGTACTATAAATCTATTATCTACATTTCTCTCTGTATCTGTCTATGTATGTTTATGTATATATCTATCATCTGTATATCTATCTATATATCATCTATGTATCTGTGAATCTATGTATCCATCTGCCGTCTATCTCTCATCTATTTATCTTTCCTTTATCATTTATGTATGGATGTATGAATATATCTTTCATCTATGAATCTATATATTATCTACCTATGTGTGTATGTATCTTTGTGTCTATCGATCTCTCTATGTGAACAATGGAGATAGAACTTGATTTTATAATTGTGTGACCATCACACCATGTAGTTATACAATGTTTATATGGCATAGGTTCTCTCTCTCTCTCTCTCTCTCTCTCTCTTTCTCTCTCCCTCTCTCCCTCTCCCCCCCCTCTTAATGTCCTGGGGATCAAGCCCATGAATTCATGCATACCAGGGACAAAAGCTCTACAACTAAGCTACACCTCTAAACCATCCTTCCAGGGTCTCTTGATGAACACCATGAGATCAAATCCACACATGGAGGTATGAAGATAAGTTAAAAGAACAAAACAAAAGAAAAAACCAAAAACCCACCCTATGCATGGGAGAGCAAAGTTGTTCCTAAAAAATGCCATTAGCACTGGGCAAGAGTTTCAGACGGTGCAAAAGTCTGGATTTTTACAGAAGATCATCAGAGAAGAAGAAGCTTTTCCCTTCTAACTTTTCCCATTTTATTCGCAGAACTAAAAGAAAATGGATGTTGTGAACAGAGGCTTTATTTTAGGGATAACTTCTCTCCATCCCATGTGAAGCAGATTAAACGACACGATCAGGAAGCTTCGAGCAGTTTCTTTCTTTCTTTCTTTCTTTTTCCCTCTTCCTTTGAGGTCAACACTGGGTTTTCCCAGTGGTCAGCTTTGCAAGCTATTTCACTACTCTTTTAATGGGCACATGAAGATCATTACATCAAAATTAATTCCCATTAGGGTTCCCAAGTATGTTACCCCCAGTTGAGATTTTAGGAAAGCTATGTCATTCAGAGGTTGAGAAGAAACCCAAAGAAATCATTATATCTGGTTCAAGCGAAGAGAATTTTTTTTTTCTTTTTAACACAGGAAAAGTAATTGAAAAGTATATATTTTGCATAATGAAACAGATGACAAACTGGGCAAGCTGGTGGCTTAATGAATCCCCTGTCAAGTCAAGAAGCCATCGACGCAGGGAATGAATGTGTGAGACAGAAAGCTCTGATCTTAACTTTTTAACAACCAATTTTAATCAAACCATCCCACGCACTGAGTTCTGAGGGCCCCGGGATGGGCGAGGGCACATTTGCAGGAATAAAAGAAGAGCACGTGAGAAGAGTTACAAAGTCACATCCTCCGCTTAGGAGCTGACCTCAGGAAAAACAAAACAAAACAAAACAGAACCAACCTCCCCCACCCCCTCAAACTTAAGGTTTGCTTCACATGCCACAAGTTTGTGTCACATGCCACATTTATGAAAGGTCAAGATCCCGTCTTTCGCTGTATAGTTTCTAAGAAGCTGTCATGTCGGGAAATTGAACTGAGATCGTAATAGGGGATGGATGGGTGGAAAAAGAGGAGCGAGGGACAAGTGTGGGGAGAATCTCCCATGTACATCTGTGGCAAAGGAAGTGGGGAATGGAAATGCGTCTGGGGGAGGAGAAAGGAGAGGACGGACAAGAAGGATGGGAGACATGACCCCCCTGATTTCAAAGCACTGGCTACTTACATGGACATGTTACATTTCAACTTAACCCCCTGGGCAGCCTTGAGAAGTTCAGAAAATTAAAAATACACAAGGGAAAAATCACATGAGCTTCTGCTTCTGAATGGTGCGAAACCTAAAGAGGGCCGCTCCTTCTAGAAGAATCCATCCAGTACGAAGTAAACTATAAAATGAAGAGGGGGGGATGGATAAGAATAATGACAGGGGTGACGGATCATCACGATCTATTACATTCAAACTGCTTTGTCCAATGGCAACTCCTTTGTACAGCTACTGAAAGACAAATTGAACACATGAAAAGCAAGCGTCGACTATAAATACAGCCATGTACCAACTAGTCTACTAGTTGGAAGTCATCAGTAATGTTTCTTGGAGAATGTCTTCCTATTGAGCAAATATTTATACCGAGGTGGCTTCTTCGGGTGTTTAAGAACCGAAAATCGCGATTTGCCATTTCTGAGAGGTTAGCACAAGCACACACTGTCGGTAGGTAATGTGATGTGCCTTTCTCCTGATTTATCCAGATTGGCTGAGTAATTATCTCTAACTCCTGGAGGGGTGCCAACTTTCCACTTCAGCTTGTATTGCATGGGTTGCATTCGGGAAGAGAGGCTTTTTACTAATGGAATATGAAATGCATCTTCAAAGGAAGAGGGAGTCACAGGCCGAACAGCCTGAGAGAGACTGGCTGCAGAAGCTGGGAATAATACAATATGGCAGGCGAAAATGCTTCTCGGTTTCTCCTCCGTGCAGGGAGGAGCTCCGAGGGACCGTGGGTAGTTCCTAGGCCTGCCAATTTCCATTTCCATCACCTGGGGGAGGTTGTTGGAAAGCAAACACTTTGCATCCAGAAATTCTGCTTTCAGTGGGACTGGGGAGGTGAAGGGTGGGAGGGGGTGGGGGAGGGCTCTGTGTGTATTTCACACTCTCCCCTCCTCCCACCCCCTCCAAGATCCTTCTGGAAACCCAGTTGTGAATCATTGATCTTCAGCTAAACTGTATCATTTTCATGGAGGAGTACAGAGATCGGGAAGGCGGGGCACAGAGCCAGGTTTTCCAAGAGACAACATCTCTTGAGATAATTCATACAATCTCATGTCCTTGAACTTCCATTGTCCATGCCGGTGGAAAGGAGAGGAAAGGCCTTCATTTGACATCTTTATTTCCCTTCAATGTCCTCCCCTCCCCTCCCCTCTGCTCCCTTCCCCTCTCTTTTCTTTATAGTTGCTGCATTTTCATGGTGGTTTTAAGTGAGTGATAGGAAATTTAACAAGCTTGGTCATGGATAAAAGTGGATAAATCATCGACACACTGCAAATAATTTTCAAGCCTGGTGCTGATGGTTCAGGCCTGTAATTCTACCTACTCAGGAGGCTGAAATGTAGAGGATCTCAATTCCAGGCCAGGAAAGTTGGAAAGATACCAGTAACTTTTGTGTTGGTCCTGGGACTTGAACTCAGGGTCTAGATATCGTCTCTGAGATTTTTTTTGCTCAAGGCTAGCTTTCTACCACCTGAGCTCCACTTAATGGCTTTTGGGTGCTTAATTGGAGATAAGAAGCTTAAAGATCTTTCCTGCCCAGGCCGGCTTTGAACCACAACCCACAGGTTTCATCCTCTTGAATAGCCAGGCTTACAGACATGAGCCAGGGTTCCAACTCAGCAGCAGGCAGCAACTGCCAGTGTCATAGCGCTAGAGCCTTGTCACCTTCTTGTGTCTGGAATCCAAAGAACAAAGTCGAGGGTGTGGGAGGATGAGTGTGAAGAACTTTATCCACAAGGGAACTTATTGGGCCTGACCATTGCTGCTACTGCTGCTTTTGTGGCTCCCTGTCCACGTTATACCCTCTTGGTGACTCTGAGTCTGGCGTTCTTACACTCAGAGCTAAGCTCTAATTGGCTGCCTCTATTCTAATCAGGTGTTTTGGAAGGTAAGACCTTATTGGCTGGGTCTCAACCACATCCTGATTGGTTGTTTATTCTTTACCAGTTCCCAGCTGCACACCCTCTCCCCAAGGTCATGGGAAGGTCATCAAAACTAGAAGGAACCAGGCTGGGAAGGGCAGAGGCCTGATTTCTGAACCATGTCTCTCTTGCATTTGGTTTAGGCCTTCTAGGCCAGTGTGCTGTCTAGGGTGGAGGGTGGAGGGGCTGGGGGGGGGGAGGACTGAGAGGTGGGGGGAGCCATGGGACCTGACTAATTAACTCTCTCATTGTGAGATCCTGTAAATAATACCATAAGTCCTTGACCTTGTGCACATTGATTCTCCTAAGCACTGATGGACAACAGAAAAGCATTGGTAAGTATCATACTGGTATCCATTTAGATGAAGAGATGCTTAAATGCAGGAATAATGTATGTATATACGTACATATGTATTTTACATGTATATGTGTATATACTTATGTGTATATATTCACATATATTTTTTTCATAAAGATTGGATTCAGGTTGGATGGTGGTGGGTCACACCTATAATCCTAGCTACTCAAGAGGCTGAAATCTGAGGATCACAGTTCAAAGGCAGGAAAATCCATGGTACTCTTATCTCTAATAAAACCCAAAAAGCTAGAAGTGGAGCTATAGCTCGAGGAGTAGAGTGCTAGCCATAAGAAAAAATAAGCCTCAATTGAAGCCTCAGGAGACACACACACACACACACACACACACACACACACACACACACACACACACACACACATCCAATTTAAATCATATCTGGATTTACTGTGTATAGGATGCCTCTCAAAAACAAAGCTATTTTAGTTTTGGGGTATTGTAGCCTGACCCAGCATGTAACTACAGCGCTAATGCAAATGGATTCCAACATCTATGCCAAGTTGGATAGAATTCAAGCCTGCATATTTGCCTATTTATTGTCTTTGTATATTTGTGCTGGTCCTGGAGCTTGAACTCAGGACCTGAGCACTGTCCCTGAGTGACATTTGCTCAATACCAGTGCTCTACACTTGGCTCCACAGTGCTAATTCCATCTTTTTTAGGGGTTCATTGCTGATAAGAGCCTCATCCACTTTCCTGCCCAGGCTGTCTTTGAACTGCATTCCCCAGATCTCAGCCTCCTGAGTAGCTTGGATTACGGGCGTGAGCCACCAGTCCCCTCTCTTGTCTTTAAATGTAACACATATGCACTGAAGAGGTTTTTTGGTTTTTCTCCTTTGAATCATGAACTCATAAAAAAGAATTAATGTATCTCCTTAGGGCAAAATACGGGAATACATATTGTGCTGATTCACCCACATTCTTCTATTGACTTTCTCCTCTGACCAGAAAGCAACACACATATCGATCTACCAGGCCAAAGGCATTTTCTCACTCATTAGAGGAGATGAAGCTGATTGACTTGCAAACTTTGTGGATTTTTTCCCCCCCTACCATCTTATCTAAATGAATATAAATAGCACGTCTTTTGTATTTTTCTGTAAATGACAGAGCAAGAGAAAATAAAGAGAAGGGGAGGGGGCAAACGGAGGAAAGGAAAGTAAGTACTTAAAAAAATTATCTGTAAATAGTTCTACAAATGGGTTTCAATTCAACAGATCAGTTTATACTAAAATGCATCTTGGAGCCAGGCACTGGTGGCTCACACCTGTAATCCTAGCTACTCAGGAGGCTGAGATTTGAGGATCGAGGTTCAGTCAGCCAAGACAGACAAAACCAAGAAAGTCCTACCTCTAATTAACTAGCAAAAAGCCATAAGTAGAGATGTAGCTCAAGTGGTAGTGCACAAAGTTAATTAGTACTATTATATCTTCATACAAACATGATACCTTTCTCTAACCTTGTCCTAACTTTGTTGAATCTATCTATCTATAATTAATTGTAGGCCATAGGGCTTGAACTCAGGGCCTGGGTGCTGTCCCTGAGCTCTTTCACTCAAGGCTAGCACTTTACCGCTTAGAGCCACAGCCCCACTTCCGATTTTCTGGTGGTTCACTGGAGATCAGAGTCTCACAGACTTTCCTACCTGGGCTGGCTTTGAACTGCAGTCCTTAGAGCTTAGCCTCCTGAGTAGCTGGGATGACACTGGCACCTGGCTGTTTGTTGAATCTCTTTGGGAAGAAACATGCACACCTAGGAACTTTGAGAGCACAATTGTCCACCATCAGGGTAGCTAGACAATCTGAAGGAATTCTAATTGATGCCACAATTCTTTTCCAGATGAACGGCATCTTTTTATTGCAAATAATAATAATAATAATAATAAAGTGATGTATTCAATCCAGAAGGATTAAAGTTTGCTAAGAGAAAGATGTGTTTCTCAGTTACATCGAATGAATGAAAAGCAGACATTTCAACACACCATTTTGTAGAGTTGTGTTAAAGTGGGGGGGGGGCAGAAGGGAACCCACATATCATCACCAAATAAACCCTGTCCACGCAGAGGTAAACGGTTGAACGACTCGTTTTATGCAGAGTGAATAGCTTGCTTCCATCTGACCAACTGAGGGAGCCTGTACTCCATTAACGGCCGGCCTTAGATCCAAGGCCTTGACAAAAAAAAAAATAAATAAATAATAAGAACATGCTGGTAGTAAATCGGACAGTGCACCTTTGAGCCTGTTCAACCGGCTCACTTAAAAAGGGTCAGCAGCTCTTTAGCTCTTTTCATGGGACCTGTCATTTTGTGGAAGCTAGAAAGAGATGCATTTGGGAGGAAAAAAAAAAAAAGTCCAGCATTCCTGGGGTGGGCATCAAACCCATTGTCCAGGCTGCGTTGTGTTCACTTCGCCCCACTGCCACCACTGATGAGACACCGCTGCTGTGTGCATCCTGAAGTCAAAGGAGCCGGTGTGAATTGGAAATGGAGCTTCTGCTGGAAATGAAAATGGGGACTTGAAGCTCAGCTTTGCATGTCTCCTTTCCACCTGAGCTCAAAGTGGAGAGAGAAAGAGAAGCGAGAACGCTATATAATTTGTTTGAAGTTCTCAAGCTTGCACACACACACACACACACACACACACACACACACCTGGCCAACACATGAAAAAGAAGAAGGGGGAAAAAATACCCCACACAGTATTTAAATTTCCCTTTCTAGATCATTAGTGAACTCCCAACAATAGACTTTCAACGAGACCATTGCCAGTGTTTTCTGACTCTTCCTCCTCCTTTCTTCCCCCAGCCATCATGGTTCAAATAATCTAGTTGCTTCTATTTTCCCTGTGAAGGCACAAATAAAAAAATAAAAAATAAAGATGGTGGCGGGGGGGGGGGGGGGGAGGCTGAGTGTTTGATCTGCCAGTGTTTCTTTCTTGTCTGAAGGGAATGTGCTGATGTAATAGATTTAGAATGTATATTTGATATTTCCAAATCCTCTGGGAAACACAAACAAAGGGGCCCCGAATCACAAAGTACCGCCTAAGGAAAGAATTCTCTTTGTGTTTTAAGAAGTGCCTCTTAATTCTGTCCACCCCTCCAGTCCAGTTGAGAATTCTCTCTGAGTACAAGGTTTTAGTTCCAGGAGCAACTGAGAGAAAAAAAAAAAAAAGAAAAAATAGAAGATGGAAATAGAATGGAGAGATTTCATTAAAAAAAAGTTTCCATCCAACTTCCTAGTTGGGGCTGTGGTTTAATTTCTTTGTGTCCTATGGGAATAAAATCCGTCACTCTTTGCTGAGGAAATTAACAACAACAGCAACAACACTTAAAGGCTTATTGTAGTGGGTACAGTCTATTTTGAGATTTTTTTCCTCCTCCTCTCTAGTTGGGGATATGTTAAGATAGGAAGTTCCACCGTAGTAAAATTCCAGAAAGGGAAATATAAGACTACTCAGCTGAGAAAGGAACCCACAATCTTGGAATGGTTTTCCTAAAGACACCCCACAAAGAAGTGAAAGGCTTCATAGAAAAGCTAAGCAAAGTGAATAGTTTCTCCTTTCCTGGCTAGCTGGAACCAATTTTTTTTTAAAATACCTCCATGGGATGGATTCCTGTGTTACAAAAACCTTGTGTAATTTCTGGCACTATCTCGTGCGTGTGTATGCGATCATATTCCCAGTGATCTTCTTTGCCTTTCAAATACCATCTCATCTTGTCCCACCACTAATTTATTATTTTTTAAAGGGTATGTTTTATTTCAGGAGAACACATATCTTTCAACTTTGGTAACATGAATTCCAGGATGATCAGGAGACAGGGGCTGAAAAAATGCTATGCAGAGCACACACACTGAGTCAAAAAAAAAATTATGTTTTTAGAGGTGAGAGGATGGTTTCTGGATTTTTCTTGCAATCCAAGCAGCCTCGATCACTGCACACATCAAACCAAATCACTTAACGTGATGCAAAACACCAGTTATTATTATTCTTTTTTCAACAAGCTCTGCCTTTCACCAAAGGACTCCCCATCTCTGTCGTCTTTTTTATTTTAATCCTTGAATAATGTACACAGTTTTCCCAGCTGGCCAAGACCACTGTGATCTTGCTGCAGGTTGGCCATTTGTCACTCTGTTCAGCCAGGGTAGGAGAAGCCCCTGGGTTGCGGAGCATCTGTGAAGATGTCGCTGACATCGGATGATTCAAATCGCTGAAATGATCCAGGGACAAATTATGAACGTCTGGGTAGTGCCCAGAGATTTGAGTTGAAATGACTTTGCCCTTGGCACTTTGCAGACTGGGTGAAATTCTTGGGGGCCACTGACTTGGCCCAGACACAATCTCCCTTTAGGATGTTTGCCCGGTGGGTTCTGATCTGTGTCGCTTCTCCTCGGGCTAAGGGTGGGGGTGAGGGAGGGGAGACTGCCAATTTAGTTTTCTTTGGCCCGGAAATGCAAAGGAAATGGCTCAAGTTTTGAGTTTACAAAACCCCCTCCAGGCAATAGAGGGATTGGGGGGGGGGGGTGGTGGTGGCGGGGGAGAGCTTTCTTTGAAATGGAAAACAGTGCTTCCAATAAGCACTGCTTACAGGCAGCATGCAACTATCAAAGTCAAAGATAATTTGATGGAAATGTACAAATCCTCCTAAGCTAGGGTAAGTCTTGGAAATTCTTGAGCCTTTGGCTCCGGGTCTGGGCGTAAGACAGAAGCAAGAGGATCATTCATCTAAATGTTGGGTAACGAAGTGTTAACTCAAACCACATGAAACTATTTTGACAACCGCAGGCCCCCGTGCAGACGCGAACCTTTCTGGGGATAGAACTATTTTCAAGGTTTTATTATTATTTTTTTCCTCCTTCCTTCCACATCTCAGCTTTCCTGACAGTATTTGTAAGACCCAAGGTGATACAGGTGAAATCCAGTGATTTATTCCACCTAATGAACAATGCTGGGCTTGTCCCTCAAATACAACGGCTGACGTTGATGTATAGAGACTTTAACTCATTCGTCCCAACTTTATTAGGTACATATGTCTATAGCAGACACAAATGAAACATACTGCAACTAGGCTCCCAGCCAAAAACTAATTTATTCTTTAATGTGTTAGTGATTACGTGGTGGTTCCTTGCGCTGGGATGACAGGTCTGAGCTAATAGAGTCATACTGTAAGTTAATATAAATCATGACAGAGCAATTAATTACAAGAAACCACTGCAAATCTCTTTGTTAGCTCACCCCCCTCCCGCCCTCCCTCCCACCCCGCGTACCTCACCAGAAGGATTTAATAATATTCATTTTGCTAAGTTCCAGTGACATTTACAAGTCTTAAACTATCCCCCCCCCCCTTTAATCAAATCAATATCACTGGCTGGAATGTGTTCAACTGTTTCCCACTGAATGTTCCCACTTGTCCTTCATTTCTTTCCACTGAGACCCGGGGCTAGCTGAGGATGAGCAGCAGGAATGCATTAGCAGGTAGAAGAAGAAATCCTTCCTTCAGTCACGACACCGGACCATTGGATCGAGCTACTATCCTTCATCAGTTTCTCCTTAAATTGATCCAAGAATGTAAACAACAACAACTCCCCTCCCCCCAAAAAGTAATGATAAGTTAAAACTTAAAACTTGATTATGAGCATAAATTCTGACTTCTGCAGACTTTCGCAATGGCAGTCGGTTAAAGAAAAAGACTGGTGTCAGAGCGAAGCACTGGACATGGGGAAAATTTCAGCTCAGTTTCCACCGGATTTGTTTGTTCTTTAAACTTCTAGAGTTGACCTCTCTGTCTCTCTCTTGCTGGTCCTGGGGCTTGAACTCAGGGCCTGGATGCTGTCCCTGAGCTGCTTTTGCTCACGGCTGGTGCACTACCAGTTGAGCCACAGCACCACTTCCGGTTTTCTGGTGGTTCCTTGGAGATCAGAGTCTCATGGCCTTTCCTGCCCAACCTGGCTTTGAACCACGATCCTCAGATCTCAGCCCCCTGAGCAAAGGAGACAAATGTGAGCCAGGAGTGCCTGATCTTAATTATAGATTTTTCTGGACCTTTTATTGACTTGTTTTTTAATGGCGTCTGTGTTGTCTCTGAATCAGAACCTTCCATGTCAGGGAAAGGACCTTTCTAGAAAGGGCACTATTCCCAGAGTGGGGTGTGTGTGTGTGTGTGTGTGTGTGTGTGTGTGTGTGTGTGTGTGTGTGTGTGTGTGTGTGTGTGTGTGTGTGTGTGTGTGTGTGTGTGTGTGTGTGTGTGTGTGTGTGTGTGTGTGTGTGTGTGTGTGTGTGTCTTTGCTGGTCTTGGGACTTGAACTCAGGGCCTGGGTGTGACCCTTATTTTTTTTTCTCTCTCTTTCTCAAGGCTAGCACTCTACCACTTGAGCCACAGCTCCACTTCTGGTTTTCTGGTGTTCATTGGAGATATGAGCCTCACAGACTTTCCTGCCCAAGGCTGGCTTTGAACCACAGTCCTCAGATCTCAGCCTCCTGAGTAGCTGGGATGACAGGCGGGAGCCACCCAGTGCCCGGCATTTCCCAGGCTCTTGCTACTAGCTGTTTAGCATTTTTATTTTCCATTCATTTTTTTTTTTTATTCTTTCTTCCCGGGTTGTAAAGAGTTTTCAGTCAGTGAGCTTGCTTGCTCCATGTCTTTCCCTCTGCTGTCAGTGCTTAAGCCACGGTTGTTTTTTGCATGATATTGTCCCATCCACATTCGGGAAGGGAATGAACATATGCTTCCCAGATGGGAACGCGGGAAGGGTGTAAAACTCGAATTAGTTAATCAAATAGCTTGTAAGAGAATAGGGAAAATGTTGCTAACCTGCAAGAATCATTGGAGATTGTACGATTTTTTTTTCTTTCTTTTTTTTTTTTCTTTTTGTCAGTCCTGGGGCTTGAACTCAGGACCTGGGCACTGCCCCTGAGCTTCTTTTGCTCAAGGCTAGCGCTCTACCAGTTGAGCCACACACAGCATCCCTTCCGGCTTTTGTTTTGTGTATGTGGTGCTGAGGAATCGAACCCAGGGCTTCATCCCTTTCTTCCCCTCCCTACCCCTTCCCTCCCTTCCCCTCCCCTCCACTCCTTTTTACCTCCCCTTTCCTTCCCTTCCTTTCCTTTTCTTCCCACCTTCCCTCTTTTGTGAACTCAGGGCCCTGCACTCTACCATGCTTCTGTTTTCAGCTTTTTTGCTGGTTAATTGGAGAGATAAGTCTATCGAATGTGGGTTGGCTTTGAACCGTGATTCTCAGGTCTCGGCTCTCTGAGTAGCTAGAAGGCACTCACTCTTAAAAGAATTATTTTTAGGGCAAGAGTATTGCCGTATTAAGTGTGCACTTCACAGACACACACACATTTTTATATCCTTTTCCAGTGCACAATGCAGCCATTTTTAATATCTTCTCAGAGTCACGCAATAACCATGAGTTAATCTTAGAATACCTCATTGCTTCCCCCCATGTCCCAACTCCCAGAAACCACAAATCTTTTTATTTCTGTGCACTTGCATATCCTGACACTCCACTCAACCACATCACACAACACACTCGCTTGAAATGTTTCTCACACTTTATTCACGGCATTGCATGTACTGAGCTTGAACTCAAGGCCTAGGCACTATCTCTTAGTAAAGGTACTACCACTTGAGCCACAACTCTGTTTCCTGACGTGTGTGTGTGTGTGTGTGTGTGTGTGTGTGTGTGAGAGATTAATTAGAGATAAGAGTCTCTCAGACTTTCTTGCCTGGGCTGGCTTTGATCCTCAGATCCCAGCCTCTTGAGTAGCTAGGACCATAGGTGTGAGTCGCTGGTGCTTGGCTTTTATTCCTTTTTAATGATCAGAAAATGTTCATTGCATGGATCTACTATATTTCTGGTTTTTTTTCCCTCCCATTCATCAGTTGATAGACATTTGGGATTCTTTCTATTTTTTGCATTCACATTCATGTACATATTTTTGTCCGGAACTATCTTTTTATAATTTTCTTGGACATATACCTAAGAGTAGAATTTATGGATCATATGGTAAACTCTATGTTTAACATTTTTGAGGAACTGCCAAACTGCTTTCCAAAAGGGCTGGACCATTCCACAATCCTACCTTGTATGTAATATATTTTTTTTTAATGCAAGCTTTCCTTAAGGAAGACTATATCTTTATTTATTTATTTTTGTTGTTGTCATACTGTAACTAGGAGGTTGCAGATTTTTTCTTTTAGGGTCAAGAATTATTGTCTACTCTCAACAGGTTTAATTTTTCCTTCACGGGATGACAGATGAGATAATTCTTATGACAAGGTTGCAGTCTTAGACTATAGCCAGATTAGACTGCCATCTTCTCTCTCTCTCTTTCTCTCTCTTTTTGTTTTGGTCAGTCATGGGGCTTGAACTCAGGGCCTGGATGCTGTCCCTGTGCTCTTTTGCTCAAGGCTAGCACTCTACCACTTTGAGCCACAGTGTCACTTTCGGTTTTCTAGTGGTTCATTGGAGATAAGAGTCTCATGGATTTTCCTGCCCAGGCTGGCTTCGAACCCCAAACCTCAGATCTCAGACTTCTGAGTAGCTGGGATGAGAGACATGAACACTGATGCCTGGCGAAGACTGTCATCTTCTTGAAGGAAAGGTTTGCTTCCTTAGAGTCACATTTGGGCCACACATGGGGTGGGCCACCAGGTCGTGGGCGTGTTGTAAACATTCAGAATAAATAAATAAATAAATAGATAGATAGAAGAAGACATCTACTCCGAGATGGGCTTGCTGAATTCGAATTTCCATCCAAACATCTGACCTTTCCATTCCATAAACTGAGCTCTTCAGCAACATTCTCCAACATATGGATTCTCTCTGTCTGTAATTTCCATTCTTACCCCATCTGTTGAGGAATTTCATCTCCTTTCAAAGTCCCCCGAGAAAAACCTTAGTGCACACACCACACATGCTACCAAGGGTATTTTTATTTTTTAAAGGATGTAGCACGATCACCTAGATTTGGCACCACCTCGCTTCAAAAGGAAAAAGAAAAAAACAAAGAAACAACCAAATCACCAGAAATCAAAAATCACTCCCTGATTTTTCCTTCCCCTCCCCTCCCCCATCCATAGCATGAATTCCATATTCTAACCCACGTACTTGTCTTGCATTCACTGTGCAGTGTCTGGTTTGTTTGCTTTTATTCTTAGACAATCTGAAGGCATTTGACATTTTGCATGTTATTTCATTCATTCATTCTCTCTCCTCCGTCTCTCTGTCTGTCTCTGTCTGTCTCTGTCTCTCTTCCCCATATCTAATGAACACATTCCACAGAAATGGCTGTCAGATCTCAGCCATCTGCAGCTGATGGCATAAGAGTCAGAGGTCTAAGAGTAGAATCGCACACCACTTCCGGATTGAATCAGGAAGTGACACTTCAAAGGTCCATCCAGTCCTGAGGTCCGGGCTATGAAGCCCTCCTCCCTTGTTCCTCCTGTTTTATTTTATTTTTTTTGTGTGTGTTTGATTGGATGATAATGATTATGACCTGTGGTCTGTTCACAACGGACAAGCAAGATTTTGTTTGTCTCAATAGGAAAATTAAAAAAAAAAAAAGGAAGAGTGGTTACAAAAGACATGGCAAAAGAGAGAACAAAGTCATTTGTTACTGAAGATTTATTTTTTTGTCAGTTGTGGGGCTTGAACTCAGGGCTGGGGCGCTGTTCCTGAGCTCTTTGTCACCAGGCTAGCGCTCTACCACTTTGAGCCACAGCGCCACTTCCGGCTTTTTGGTGGTTCATTGGAGATGAGTCCCATGAACTTTCCTGCTTGGGCTGGATTTGAACCCTGACCCTCAGGTCTCAGCCTCCTGAGTAGCTGAGATGACAGGTGTGAGCCATGGGTGCCCTGCTAAGAAAATCTTTTATCTGGATGGTAATCATGATAATAAAGCTGTTGTAAATCATGTGGGTGGAAGGGAGACTTTCCTGGCTGGCTGGCTGGCTGGCTGGCTGGCTGGCTGGCTGGCTGGCTGGCTGGCTGGCTTGCTTGCTTGCTTGCTTGCTTCCTTCCTTCCTTCGCCTTCCATTTGCATCGTCAGTGTTACAAGCATGGCATCGATACCCGTCCTGCCCCTTTAGAGTATACTTGACCCTCTGAGAAGAGAGCATTCAACTTTGAGCTAGAGAATTCAGTCTTAGTGGGATTTTTTTCCTCCTAATTCAGGACCTCTCATCTATGAATAATGAATGCTGATCTATAGCATTTTTTATTGTTGTTGTTGGTTATTATTAGAACTAGACACCAGTGGGTGGCTCATGGGTGTAATCCTAACTAAATAAGAGGCTGAGATCTAAGATCTGGTGATTATGGTTTAAAGCCAGACAGGGAAGACTAATCAGAGGGACTTTTAGGTACCATTAACTAGCAAAATGCCAGAAGTGGAGGTATAGTTCAAGTGGTAGGGCATGAGTCTTGAGGAAAGAAATAAATAAGAATTTAAGGCCTTAAATTCAAACCCCAGTGCCCACCATTCCTTCCTTCATCCTTCCCACCTTCCCCCCCCCCACGCACACACACACACACACACACACACACACACACACACACACACACACACACACCATTTTCAGATGCAACTAAGCTTTAGGAAAGCCTTATACTCTTTCTAAAAACTTAGCATAAAAGTAACATTACTTGTTGTTGAAAGCAATGTGTGACATTTTAATAAGCATTATATACAAGTATGGTTGGGCCTTGGTGGCTCACACCTGTAAATCTTAGCTACTCAAGATCTCAGCATCGTAGTTCAAAGCCAGCCTGGGGAAGGGACGTCCATGAAACTCCTTTCTCTAATGAACCACCAAAAACTTGGAAGTGGAACTGTGGCTCAAGTGGTTGAGTGTTAGCATGAAAGCTCAGGGGGCAATACTCAGGCTCCAAGTTCAAGGACTGGCACTCCCCTTAAGTAAAAAACATCCCCAAACAAACCAAAGCAAACCAAAACAAAACCATACAAGCTGCCTAAAAGTGGCTCATGCTTGAACTCACGAATGACATGACTAAGAAAAGCAGTTCTTCATCATGAGTGAGTCCCTGGGAAGGCAGAGAGAATGCAATCAAAAGAGAACAAGAATCAATGTTCTGAAATTCGGTTATTTCAGAACATAGATCTTTCCACGATCTATTCTTCAAGGAAGAGTTATAGCAGGGTCCTGACATGGAAGGGATAGCCTAACTTCTGTTAGATGTTTTGTTTACTGATATTTTTCCCCCAGCAGAGTTGGGACTTCCTGTCATCCATGGGAAGCCATGTCCGAATGTGTCTCTTGCCCGTTTGGTGACATGTGAGGCAAGGGACAGCATCACGGTGACAATCTCCATTGTGACATCCCTAAATTTCCCATTTGTCCCAGTCCCTTTTCATCAAGCCCTACCACTGCCATCTTGGGCTCAGCCCCTCCTTTGAGATCATCTCATCCATCATGGAAGCTGTCAGTTGGGTGCCTTTGAGGCCCGGGGCTTACAAGAAGATGCTTCAAGGCCAATGCCCATCTGTCACATGCGATTATTAATTTCCCTCCGCCTTGTAGTGGAGAGAGAACCAAATTGTGACTGAGCCACAGGAAATGGGAGACGCAGCTGAGATTTCAAGCAAGTCTGATATCCTTTGGCTGAACATTGAAGAAAAAAAAAAAGAAAAGAATAACCTATTTGATTCCACCTTGTCATTCTGGGTTCTCAAAGAAAAAGCAAAGGTTCCAGAGAAAGAAAATAAGATGTGTGTGTGTGTGTGTATCCTGTGTGCGTAGAGGTAGAGATGAAACACAGGCTCCTGTTGCCTTGGAAGAAGAAACTTCCTCATTCATATGGAGACAGGAGAGGGAGCGGACATATGGGCTTCCTCGTTAGAGAGAGGCTTGGAGGAAAATCCTGGCTTTAGGGGAGACGGTGAGGCACAAAGAATCGCGTGGAAGGCTTTCCCAAGGAGGGTACTTAATTGTGTCTTCAAAAATGAGTGGATGCCCGCTGGGTGGGCAAGGGGCCAGGGCCCTGCCAACAGAGAGCAAGAACTCGGAGGGCAAGCGTTGGGGCGGAGAACAGAGTTCAGTCCTGGGTCTTTGCAGCGCCTTAATTGCGTTCTTCATTCCTTGAGCCTCCAGTCAGGACTTGAGGCTGAACGATTCCTGGGCCAGAAACACATTTCTTTGCAGGCCTCAAAGGAAGCTGTAACCAACCCAGACCTTCAAATCTCTCTGAGAGGCAGCGAGTTCCCACTGTGAAAGACATGCCTTTCAGGAAAGAAGCTTTGATGACCCCAGTCTCTGCCCCCCTGGTTGCCCACGTGGCTCAGGTACTGCCTTGGCCTTTGTCAGTAGCTCCTGAGCAGCATTCAGGGCACAGAGATCTCAGCTGGCCCGTGTTGCTGGCAGTGTAGGTCTCATTAACACTCAGGCACGTATGTTTTCCTGGAACCTGGATCCAGGACCAAAATCAAACCTTCTGCACAAGGACGGCACGAGAGACAATGATCGGAGGGTGTCCTCGTTGATTTGGGCTGTGATATAAAACTACCTTAGACTGGGGGACAAAGAGACTGTCGAAACTCATTTTGGTGGATAAAGATATGGCTATGTGTAACTGCATTTCCTTTCTCTCTCTCTCTCTGTCTATCTCCCTGTCTATCTCTGTCTCTGTGTCTGTCTGTCTGTTTCTGTCAGTACTGGAGCTTGAACTCAGGACTTGGGCACTGTACTTTAGCTTTTCTTCTTAAGGCTGGTGCTCTACCAGTTGAGCCATACCTCCATTTCTGGCTTCTTTTCCCCTACTGGTTAATTAAAGAGTCACTCAGCATTATGTGCCCATAACTGATTATACTCCTCAAATCTCAACCTCCTGAGTATCTAGGATGATAGACATGAGCCACTGGCATCCAGCTAAATTACCTTTTGTAATGTTCGGGGCAGGGGTGGGGTGGGGAAGAAACCACTACCTGCTGTAGCAGCTCTTGTGAGTTGCATTTTACAGAAAAGGAAACTGAGGCAGAGAAATGAGATCATCCCAATAAAGGACTAAACTGTGGAAGACTCTCAATTCACAACTACATACATTCCCCCTCTTGGACTCTTTCCCTTTATTTGGCAGAGGCCAAGAATTAATTTATTTGGCAGTGGCCAAGAATTAAGTTGGCAGAGGCCAAGAATTAATGCACAAAGAGGTCTTGTTGCTGTAACCCTGTTGCTGCATCCCAGGGTCTTTGCTTGACTTCCTGGCCCTTTGTGACATTAATTCCTTGTTTGAGCTTTAATTCTCTGTACCATAGACTCCTTTCCCGGTTTTTAGATTCCCCAGAGCCCTAGTTATGTGCCTGGGTTCTGGGGCTTTGTGACCTGTAGTGTCTGTCAGACAAGGCAGAGAGCACTGTCTGATTAAGTTATTTTTCTGCTTTTGATGGATATGGTTATGTTGTTTACTTCAGGCCAGAGGAGTCTATGGGCCAGAAAGGGATGGATAAAGTTCAAGATCAGGATACATATCTAAGTCTCTTCCTGGAATGAAGGTCTAAGGTAGCAGGAGAAGAACCAGGGTCGGGGATGGGCAGACTCTCAGAGAAAACCCAGAATGAGAGATGCAATGGTACAGCTACTGCAAAAATCCACACAGCAACAGACATACTGAGAGAATAGAACTGACAGCAAGATGGCGCATGCGTGAAGGAGCAGCTTTGATTGACAACCCCCCCTCCCATTCTTCTCCTCCTTCCCTCCAAAAATGTCCATCAAGACATAAGCTGTCCATCAGAAGCATTTAGGAATGGATGAGCCCTGGCACTGGCCAGCTTTGAGTGGGTTGACAGAAACCCCTGGGAGAAAAATAGGACTATACACTCTTTTCACAGTTCTAACAGCCTCCTGGATTAAGTTGTGTTTCCTCTCTCTAGTCAGGAAGAAAAACAAGGATGACAAAACTAAAATGGAGGCCTCACCCCAGAGGAAAAGTTATGACTTTTCTTCCAGAGAGAAGAAAATGACCTTTCTACTTCTAAAGTATTGTGAATGTTCTCCAGGGTCTAAGTAAGCATGGCTTAGGTAAACTTCATAACATGGCTCACCTCTTAATTCACTCATCTAAAACAGACTCATTAAATAAAAAGCCCCATTCTAGAATCTGAAAGAACTAAGATATACATACATATATTTCTAGGATATAAATATATATATTTATCTATATTTCTTTGCAAAGTTAAAAATATTTGTTGTTATTGTAAAAATGATGCACAGAGGGGTTATAGTTACATAAGTCAGGTAAAGAGGACATCTCTTGGGGCTGGGAAGGTGGCTCAGTGGTAGAGCACTTGCCTTGCATGCTCGAGGCCCTGGGTTTGATTCCTCAGCACCACATAAGAAAAAAGCCAGAAGTGGCACTGTGGCTCAAGTGGTAGAGTGCTAGCCTTGAGCTGAAGAGCTGAGGGACAGCACCCAGGCCCAGAGTTCAGGCACCATGACTGGACCCAAAAAAAAAAAAAAAAAAGAGGACATCTCTTTTTGGACAATATCACCCCTTCCTTTGCTTTCTCCCAGTTTTTGCCTCCCACCCCCACTCACAAGTTGTAGGATTCATTTTCCACATCCTGTCCAGTGAGGACCATGGCTTCACCCTCTCTCTCCCTCCATTTCTGTGCCCCCTCTCACCTTCCCAAAGCCGGGTAAACTAACAAACAAGACAAAGGAAATGAAAACAAAGTAACAAAGAAGAAAAAAAAGACCCTTGTTTCCATTTCCTGGAGTTGTACTATTTTACATGATCAGATGAAGAGAGCTATTGTGCCTTTGTGATCCTCTCCTAGGAATATCCTCCATTGGTCTCACTGTGTGAATGTCTAGAGACCTGTGTAATTTATCATGTCCCAGTGTATTTTTTGTCTGTTACCATCCAAAGTGTATACTTGTAGATTTACAGGCACATTCTAGCTACCATGAATGA